>NC_060196.1:36371389-36626389 GCF_021184085.1 Oncorhynchus gorbuscha | reverse complement strand
CACGTAACTATACTGAACAAAAATATAAACACAACATGAAAACTATTTTGAAGATTTTACTGAGTTATATTTCGTATAAGGAAATCAGTCAATTTAAATAAAACCAATAGGCCCCAATCTATGGATTTCACATGACTGGGAATAGAGATATTCTTCTGTTGGCCACAGATACTGTACATATAGTAGTGGCGTTGATCAGAAAACCAGTCAGAATCTGGTATGACCACCATTTGCCTCATGCAGTGCTACACATCTCCTTCACATAGAGTTGATCAGGCTGTTGATTGTGGCCTGTGCAATGTTGTCCCACTCCTCTTCAATGGCTGTGAGAATTTGCTGGATATTGGTGGGAACTGGAACACACTGTCGTACACGTCGCTCCAGAGCATCCCAAACATGCTCAATGGGGTACATGTCTGGTGAGTATGCAGGCAATGGAAGAACTGGGACATTTTCAGCTTCCAGGATGGGTGTACAAATCCCTACAACATGGGTGCTGTGCATTATCATGCTGAAACATGTGGTGACGGCACCGGATGAATGGCACGACAATGGATCTCATCACATTTAAATTGCCATTGATAAAATACCATTGTTTTTGTTGTGCGTAGCTTATGCTTGCCCATACCATAACCCCACCACCACCATGGGGCACTCTGTTCACAACATTGACATCGGAAAACTGCTCGCACACACAACACCATACAAGTGGTCTACGTGTCACGCCTTGGTCTTAGTATTTTGTGTTTTCTTTATTATTTGGTCAGGCCAGGGTGTGACATGGGTTTATGTTGTTGTATTTCGTATTGGGTTTTTTGTATTATTGGGATTGCGGCTGAGTAGGGGTGTTGTATGGGCTTGGCTGCCTGAGGCGGTTCTCAATCAGAGTCAGGTGATTCTCGTTGTCTCTGATTGGGAACCGTATTTAGGTAGCCTGGTTTCGCTTTGTATTTCGTGGGTGATTGTTCCTGTCTCTGTGTAGTTTCACCAGATAGGCTGTAATTAGGTTTCACGTTCCGTTTGTTGTCTTGTATTTTGTATAGTTATTTCATGTGTCACTTTTTCTGGACGGGCTGGCAAATTCTCGAAAACGACGTTGGAGGTCACTTATGGTAGAGAATTGAACATTCAATTATCTGGCAACAGCTCTGGTAGACTTTCCTGCAGTTAGCATGCCAATTGCACACTCCTTCAAAACTTGAGACAATGGGGCTTTGCATTGTGTGACAAAACTGCACATTTTAGAGTGGCCTTTTATTGTCCCCAGCACAAAGTGCACCTGTGGAATGATCATGCTGTTTAATCAGCTTCTTGATATTCCACACATCTCAGGCAGATGTATTTCTGGGATCTTTCATTTCAGCTCATGAAACATGGGACCAACACTTTGCATGTTGTGTTTATATTTTTGTTCAGTGTAGTTTACCTGAGACCTAAGGCCTTGCCTTAGCTAAACAAAATAAGTGTTAGTTCTACAGGCTAACACAGTCTTGTGGTGTGCAAGAGACGGGGATTTGAAAAATCCCATGTCTTGCAGAAACTCAATGTTGGGGTCTGACTTGCTGAGTGTTATGTATAGAGACAGAGACAGTATAGTGATGGATCAAGCACAGGTTCCTACGGAGGCTGTGATGTAACATGTCATTACAGGCTTCGTCCCAAATGACACTCTATTCTCTAGCTACTGCACTACTTCCACCAGGGCCAATATGGATCCTGTGGTGGGAAAACAGTTGTAGAGCTTTTCTCTGTAGTGATTTCTGTCCTTTGATTAAATCATGCATTTGAATTAGTTTCATAAGTAATGGGGTAACTGGTGAAACATGACAGACACAGACCGTTAGTCACAAAGCACTCTCTTCTTTAAAAGGCACGGTACAACATGTATTAGTGTAACAGACATTTTACATTTAATTCACTGAAATCCATAGCAACAAAATGGCGATGCCGAATCAAATTTCAAAAAGTTGTTTCTATCTTACTGGAATACAGCTACATGTGAAAACGGTGTATAAAGATCGACATCTTTGAATATCTGGTGATGGTGTGAGATGAAAAAACTCCCTTTGCCTTGTGTGTGTTTGTGTGTGTGTGTGTGTGTGTGTGTGTGTGTGTGTGTGTGTGTGTGTGTGTGTGTGTGTGTGTGTGTGTGTGTGTGTGTGTGTGTGTGTGTGTGTGTGTGTGTGTGTGTGTGTGTGTGTGTGTGTGTGTGTGTGTGTGTGCGAGCGAGCGTACGCCTGAGTGTAGGACAGGTGCACTGATATTCTTATTGCTCTCAGAACAATAGCTTTTATGGGAGCCAGGAATAAGCTCTTTGAAGCGATGTGCTGCTGTTGTGTGTCACGACTAGTTAGATTCTCCAATACAAACACTGCCCACGCCTTTCTACCATAACAACAACTACTGGACCTATTGAAGTCTGAGCACCAATCATGTTCTGTGTACAGTCGCTGCAGGGGTTAAGCACTGTCAATGAGGTGCAGTTCAGCACAGCCTGATTCACTGTCACTCAAATACACTCTTAGAAAAAAAGGGTTCCAAAAGGGTTCTTTGGATGGAAAAAGGGTTCTACCTGGAACCAAAAAGGGTTCTTCAAAGGGTTGTCCTATGGGGACAGCCGAAGAACCCTTTTTAGGTTCTAGATAGCACCTTTTTTTCTAAGAGTGTGGCGATGTGGAGTAGACCTCAGTATTGTAAAGAAGTCCTCTTATAAAAAGCCCTGGTCTCTGTGTCTCCTAATGCAAAAATATATACATTCACATCTCATTTACGGAATGTGGTGACAGTAGTAGCTGTGGGTGGATTTCCAATCAAGAGTGTATATGAATAATTTAAAGCTGTGTTTGTTGGGTATTATAACGTGTGTGTGTGTATGTGTGTGTGTGTGTGTGTGTGTGTGTGTGTGTGTGTGTGTGTGTGTGTGTGTGTGTGTGTGTGTGTGTGTGTGTGTGTGTGTGTGTGTGTGTGTGTGTGTGTGTGTGTGTGTGTGTGTGTGTGTGTGTGTGTGTGTGTGTGTGTGTGTGTGTGTGTGTGTGTGTGTGTAGGGAGGTATGTGTGAAGGCATCATGCGGAGTGTAAACGTTTACAGATTCCTTAATAAGACCAGCAGGACTCCCAGCTGTAAGCCTCATCCCTGTCAAGCATCATGTCAAATAGCATGTCATGTGTTTACCCTGGCCATATGTCTCTTCATGCCTTATGCTATTCATTTATACAGCACAGAGGTGATGTATCATAGGTATGACTGATGGAGCGACACCACACCACCTGATTATCTGACTGCGTCTGAAATGGTACCCTATTCCTAGCATTATGTTGTGTAACACACCCTATTCCTAGCATTATGTTGTGTAACACACCCTATTCCTAGCATTATGTTGTGTAACACACCCTATTCCTAGCATTATGTTGTGTAACACACCCTATTCCTAGCATTATGTTGTGTAACACACCCTATTCCTAGCATTATGTTGTGTAACACACCCTATTCCTAGCATTATGTTGTGTAACACACCCTATTCCTAGCATTATGTTGTGTAACACACGCTATTCCTAGCATTATGTTGTGTAACACACCCTATTCCTAACATTATGTTGTGTAACACACCCTATTCCTAGCATTATGTTGTGTAACACACCCTATTCCTAGCATTATGTTGTGTAACACACCCTATTCCTAACATTATGTTGTGTAACACACCCTATTCCTAACATTATGTTGTGTAACACACCCTATTCCTAGCATTATGTTGTTTAACACACCCTATTCCTAACATTGTGTAAAACACCCTATTCCTAGCATTATATTGTGTAACACACCCTATTCCTAACATTAGGTTGTGTAACACACCCTATTCCTAGCATTATGTTGTGTAGCACACCCTATTCCTAGCATAATGTTGTGTAACACACCCTATTCCTAGCATTATGTTGTGTAACACACCCTATTCCTAACATTATGTTGTGTAACACACCCTATTCCTAACATTATGTTGTGTAACACACCCTATTCCTAGCATTATGTTGTGTAACACACCCTATTCCTAACATTATATTGTGTAACACATCCTATTCCTAGCATTATGTTGTGTAACACACCCTATTCCTAGCATTATGTTGTGTAACACACCCTATTCCGAGCATTATGTTGTGTAACACACACTATTCCTAACATTATATTATATAACACACCCTGTTCCTAACATTATGTTGTGTAACACACCCTATTCCTAGCATTATGTTGTGTAACACACCCTATTCCTAGCATTATGTTGTGTAACACACCCTATTCCTAGCATTATGTTGTGTAACACACCCTATTCCGAGCATTATGTTGTGTAACACACCCTATTCCGAGCATTATGTTGTGTAACACACACTATTCCTAACATTATATTATATAACACACCCTATTCCTAACATTATGTTGTGTAACACACCCTATTCCTAGCATTATGTTGTGTAACACACCCTATTCCGAGCATTATGTTGTGTAACACACACTATTCCTAACATTATATTATATAACACACCCTATTCCTAACATTATGTTGTGTAACACACCCTATTCCGAGCATTATGTTGTGTAACACACACTATTCCTAACATTATATTATATAACACACCCTATTCCCTCTGGGCCTTGGTTGAAAGTATAATGAGGAGTAGGGTGCCATTTCCACCTCTGTATCTCATCTGTCTGCCAGCGTGATGACATCATCTAGTGTGGAGAATGATGACAGTGGACACACTGACATTTCTGTCTGCTGCCAGCGTGATTGACAGCTCTCTGTAGCCAAAAGGCACTTCCCAGCTGCACTCTGTCCCTCCCTTCCTCCTTCGCTGACATCTTCTACAGCCACATGAGCCGGACCATAACATTGACAGGGATTGTTTGGGGTGTTGGTGTGTGTGTGTACGTGGAAGGGAGTGTGTGTCTCAGTGGCTGTCATCTCCAACCACTGTTGACAAGGCTTGTTTGGTGAGGACTTCTGTCAATGGGGCAGTGTGGTCTTGACAGCGATTGTTGTTTGGTGGTGCTCTGTGTGTGATGTGTGTGTATGTGTCTGTGTATGTGTGTGTGTGTGTGTGTGGTTCTGCCCATGAGGTTGTGGTCTTGATCGTGATCTTTTGGTGGGGCGAGGTCTGTGTGTCTGCGTGTGGTCTTGACAGCGATAGTTTGGTCAGTTTTTTAAGACGTTATTGATTACTTTGAGGACTAGAATTTTCCCAGAGACTCCTGGACTCGTATCTACAAAGTGACTCAGAAAAGGTGCTCGGAATCCTGTTAAAACCTGTTGAGACAACAACAAAACTCCCAGCTCAGAGTAGGTTTTAGGATGATGTGACAAGTCTGAGCCATGAGTAAAATCAACTCATAACAGTTTCTAAGCTGGTAATCAGTACAGTTTGAGGTACTGCAAAGGAAAAATAGTAATGCTCCTTGGCATTGTTGTAAATGATTGAGAATAACCAATTGCTATGAGGCATCACCAGCTGCGCACGTTTCAGAGAACCACGGTGGATGTGACCGTCAAATGTTGCTATGGTAAAACGTTTGATAGAATTCGACTGACACGATGACTTTGCCTACTCTTAAGTCTTTGCTAATATATTGCTGTGCATAACATATATCATGTCTTTTTATTTATCTATTTATTCAAAAAGCGCCATTTCTTATAATATTACCGTTAAATCAACACACTCAACACTACCATTTAAAACAACTCTAAATGCCTTTGGCACAGTTGGCATCAAATCACTTGCCGATAATGTTGCATAACATGTTTGAATGGTCAATCATTTTCACCGAACACAATCAAAGTTAACGTAGGCCCTAGATGCCTTTACTTTAGGCACATTTTATTACGGTGTTATTGCGCTCCGAAGGGATTAGTTGAAACAAAGTGACGTAGGTTAGTAAAATAATCAAACGAAAAATGTGATTATTTATTAGCTTATGTGGTATAGTACAGTATGTAGGCATATCATGTGAAATAGGGCTCATGTGAAATAATTTTCAAAAGTATGTCGGTCTAGTTTATTTATGGGTTGATCATGTAGAAATATCAAAACATTCTTTCAACAACTCCAAAGCAAATGCCGGTAGAACAGGAACCACTGACTATGTTTTCTATTATCAAGACATCTGCTGGTAACGCAGCTCATGTGGTGTCCTCAATATCTGTCGACTAGGTGGGACTCCTATGACTAAAAAGGCTTCATGCATAGCTTTTATTTTTACCCATAAGAGTAGGAGTAAAATGTCTCTATTCTCAGCACTTACCACCAATTTTCTAGTCTGAAACACTTTGTGGATAAGGCCCCTGGTCCTAAGAGCCTTCAGTCTAATGTTCACACGGTGAGGATGTTCTTGAAACTTGCAGTGTGCTACACAGCATGTTGCGCGTTTCATCAAACTCATGTTTCATGTTCTATTCATTCAAGTATCACCCCAATTTTCAAAGAGCAGCTTGCATCGGACATCTATTACCAAACGAGAGCTCCTCCTCTGTTTCACTCTTTGTGCTGAGTTTACAGCAGATATAGTTCGCTATCTCACTGTCTGTGAAATGGAGATTGTGAAGAAAGTGTAGCAAAATGGCTACTGCCTGTGCAGCCGTTTTCTCCTGAAATCAAGATGTATGTAGAGTAGCTGTGTGGGGAGTTACTTGTACTTTTTACATGTAACATTGCAGGATTCCTTTCCATCCAATTAACCTCTGTTGTCTTGGTTTCCCTATGGTTAGAAACAGTGATTAAATACTTGAACTCTGCAGGTGTTGGGACAAACAAGTGTACCCTTTAACTTGTGTTAGGGCACTTCTGTTCCCTTATCTCCTGGCAGAAATACTCAATCCAAATGAAACTGTCTGGACCAGTACTGAGATATATGAACAACAAGTCGGAATCACATCAGCAAGTAGCCATTTTGAGAGTTTTGTATTTAATGGATTAACCTTAGTCCCTAACAATCCTAGCCTTGAAACAATGTTAACAAATGAACATATCAAATGCCATTAAATACATAGACTTGTTCTTATTCAACTGTACTCATAAAAAATACATTAAAATATGCAGGAATCCTTAAACACTGGTGCTTACTGGTGGTAAAGGGGTACCGATATTAATAATGCATAAAAATGAAGCAGTTATATTTTAAATATTGATTTATGCACTTTAAACATTGCATATTGCCTTAAAACGTATCAGGTTTGATATACAGTGCCTTGCAAAATGATTCAGATTTCCTCACATTTTATGGATACAAAATAGGATACAAATATTTTGTCAACAATCTCCTCAAAATACTCTGTCAAAGTGGAAAAAATATATATAATAATATGAATACAAATATCATAACTAAAATATAGTCCTTGCAGAAGTATTCAACTCTCTGAGTCAATATATGTTAGAATCACCGTTGCTATCAATTACTGTTGTGAGTCTTCTTGGGTGGGTCTACAAGAGATTTGTGCACATGGAATGTGCGATATTTACCCATTATTCCTTACAAAATTCATCAAACTCTGTCAAGATGTTGGGGATCATGGCTAGACAGCAATGTTCAAGTCTTGCCCTAGTTTTTCAAGCACTGCGACTGTAAAACTGTAACCAGGCCACTCAGGTACACAAAGCAACTCCAGTGTAGATTTGGCCTTGTGTTGTAGGTTATTGTCCTGCTCATATATATTACTTTTAGAAAATAGATATCAAATGAATAATAAGCTTTAAAAAGAGCCCAATCACAACACAGTCTGAAGATTTAGAAGGGGTTTTGGGGTTGTTGCACCAAAGTCACTGGTTGGATATTCATTTTCATCATATAGTTACTGACCAAGCATGTTTCCACAGTATTTTCTCTGACCTAGAATATTACAAATCTTCCTCTTCTAAAGTGTTTATGTGGTGTGTCAGGCCCGTGGTGGGTACTCAACATGTGTTGATGTTGCCACTACTTTTCAGGGATGGAATGTGCTCTTCATTGCCTCCTATAAGGTTTATCTACACTGAGTGTGCAAAGCATCAGGAACTTTCCATGACAGACTGATCAGGTGAAAGCCATGATCCCTTATCGATGTAACTTGTTAAATCCACTTCAAATCAGTGTAGATGAAAGGGAGGAGACAGGTTAAAGAAGGATTTTAAGCCTTGAGACAATTGAGACATGGATTGTGTATGTCTGCCATTCAGAGGGTGAATGGGCAAGACCAAAGATGTATACTGTATGCCTTTGAACGAGGTATGGGGGGGGGCTTATTTTCTTTGTTTTACACACTCAGTGGAAGGTATAATTGAGTTATCCTATCCATGTCCTGTCTCTTGGACGGAAGGTAGCCTATTGGTTAGGTGCATTGGGCCAGTAACTGAAAGGGTACTAGTTCAAATCCCCAAGCAAACTAGGTGGGAAATCTGCCGATGTGCCCTTGCTCCAGAGTCACTGTCAATAATGGCTGATCCCTGGCTCTGACCCCACTCTCAGAGAGTGAGATATGCAAAAATGATACTTCCCAGGGAAAATGGAAGCACCCACCTAATTAGCTTATCATTCTGTTCATTAAGAAGCAGTAGTTTGGTACTGTAGTTGGCCTTGTAAAAGCAGACTGGCGTACCACAAACACAATAGATGCCCTCCCCAGAGACATGGTGGTGGGCAGGGCACAGTGAAATCAGCTCTACCAGATCTGCTCTGGCAGTTTAGAGCATGCTGTGCTCTACAAGTGGTGTCTTGTGTCTGTGATACTAAACAGTGTGTCCCTAGGGGCTGTAAAAACAAATAGAGCCACAGTAGTAATAGAGCACACACACACACACACACACACACACACACACACACACACACACACACACACACACACACACACACACGCACACACGCACACACGCACACGCGCACACGCGCGCACGCGCACACGCGCACACGCGCACACGCGCACACGCACACACACACACACACACACACACACACACACACACACACGAGAGGGCTGCAGTACAGTGGATTTTCACAGCTTGGAAAGTCAAATATACCCCGGAGTTGATCAACACTGTGCTCACAGCTCCCCCTGCAGGTCACAGCAGGGAATGGCATTGCCTGTTGTGTGTCACCGTGTAAAAAGCTGAACTATAAATAGCCCAATGTGAACAGTGCCACAACAGCCAGAAGTGTGAGGTAATGGGCATGTTGAGACATGTACCCAGTAGGTAGAATTAGACCATGTGTGTGTAGTGTGAGCAAAAATATCCACTATAAAAAGCTTCTGTATGTAAAATATACTATTTTATACGTTCCAGCTTCTATTGGAAAATAACGACTTCACCAAATTCACTGTTCCTCTCTCAGGCTTATACAGAGAGACTCATCCATGATTGTATTACAAACAGGCTTGAATACTGTAATGCTCTCCTGTCTGGTCTACCCAAGAAAGCCATTGGTCAACTGCAAAACATACAGAAAGCTGCAGCGTTGGTACTGACCAAGACCAGACGGAGAGCACACATTACACCGGTTTTAAAGTCTCTGCACTGCCTGCCTTCAAGTTTTAGAATGAGTGTGTAGGGGGGATAGGGAGGCAGGCACTGTGTGAATGAGTGAGTGTGTGTAGGGTTGTGTGTGTGTGTGAGTGAGTGAGTGAGTGAGTGAGTGAGTGAGTGAGTGAGTGAGTGAGTGAGTGAGTGAGTGAGTGAGAATGTGATAGACAGAGGCAGAGAGAGAGAGTATGCTCACTGAACTCTGAAATGAAATGCTTCACATCGAATTCTGAAATCCAAAACCTAATTCACCTCAGAATAATACAAAAAAATCCTTAATGTTATTCTGGGTTGAGATTGTCGACTAATAATTTATAAGCCTCCGTGACTTTAGCACAAATTACTGACCTTTACAGTGATTGACATCCACATCAATATTCAACCACACTGGTTGGTGAGCATCAATACCAAACCCAATTCTGTTATTGCTGAACATTCTAATTGTCTGTGGAGCTGTTTCCATAAATACCTCCGGTATCAGTTTATTTGATAGCTTATTGTAATTTCGAGGCATTTTAACAGTTCTGTCCACTCACCTTGAAAAGGATTATAGGCAATTTATGCTTGATCCAAAAATGTGGTAGGAGGCGGCGTATGGATTGTGTGACACAATTGCGGAGCTTCCGGAGGCCAAATTGAGCTCTGTACTGCATCGCCGTGCACCTCTCCAATTGTTTAACAATGCGGTGGGCTCCGTATAGCTTTGCATTGACATGATTGGTTGACGGTAGGTGAGGGCGGGAGTTCCTGTATAAACATAAACTCACTTCCTTGACAACTTCCTATACAACAGCTCTACGCTGCTCTGCGAAGCACCAAAATGATGAATGCCCTGACTTCTGCAGAGGCCGTATCACCGTAAATGCAGACGTCGGATTGACCATGCAGCGCCTTTTAGAGGCAGTTGATGTGTAAGCAATATGGCAGTAGCTCCACTTTGGTCTAGGATTCCTGGAATCATGAGGGAATAAGTAGGAAATTCGCAATTCTACAACCTGGATTTATGGAAACCAGAAAATGTATTAAAAATTCCTTGAATTTTGCAACCCCAACGTATACCTGTATGTGTGTGTTTCTTTAGTAACTCAGGGTGGGCCTTCTAGCATCAGTCTAAGAGCGCCAGACACCCAGCAAGAGAAAGACAAACTAATCAGGCCTCAGACAAAACACTTTAAAACCTGCTGCCCCCAGCATGTGTTCAGATGGTGGAAATCAGTAAAACATTCTACCCCTTGTTGTTGTTAGAGGATATGTGAGTCAGTGTGTGTGTGTGTGTGTGTGTGTGTGTGTGTGTGTGTGTGTGTGTGTGCCTCACAGGAGATGGCAGAGAAAGGTAGAGCAGGTGAGTGGGTGAAGACAACAAGGTGATCGGATAACGTAAATGACACAGATATGATCAAATTTGATATCTTAACAGCCTGGTGTGTGTGTGTGTGTGTGTGTGTGTGTGTGTGTGTGTGTGTGTGTGTGTGTGTGTGTGTGTGTGTGTGTGTGTGTGTGTGTGTGTGTGTGTGTGTGTGTGTGTGTGTGTGTGTGTGTGTGTGTGTGTGTGTGTGTGTGTGTGTGTGTGTGTGTGTGTGTGTGTGTGTGTGTCTGCGTACTGGTGTCTGTGTGTGTGTGTGTGTGTGTGTGTGTGTGTGTGTGTGTGTGTGTGTGTGTGTGTGTGTGTGTGTGTGTGTGTGTGTGTGTGTGTGTGTGTGTGTGTGTGTGTGTGTGTGTGTGTGTGTGTGTGTGTGTGTGTGTGTGTGTCTGCGTACTGGTGTCTGTGTATGAGACTGTGTTGGAAGCTTCAGCATTAGCAAAATTATAAAAATAGACTTGTGTCCGTGGGAAGTTTCCTGTAAGCTTAGATGACTGTTTCTTGTACTTTAATCAGAGAAACTGGATGCTTCTATGAAACAAATACTTTCAAGCATAGGCTTCATCACTCAACTTTCCATATCAAGCATCTGTGATTGCAATGAAGGGCTATTGATACTATTTTCAGGTAATGTCCATTGGCTTTCCTCTCAACCTCTCATGTTCTCCAGAACTGCAAACACACATAAATGAATGTGTACCTACAGTAAATACATACATTTAAGGATACTTCATTCTGGGCCGTTATGTTAACATTGAGTTGGCCAGAGTCATGGAAGGAGTGTTTGAAGGTCTTCTCTGCAGGTGCTGTTTTGGACCGCTGACAGTTAGCTCACAGTTAGTTAGCTCACAGTTAGCTAGCTCACAATTAGCTAGCTCACAGTTAGCTAGCTCACAGTTAGCTAGCTCACAATTAGCTAGCTCACAGTTAGTTAGCTCACAGTTGTAACGGAGTTCGTCTGTTGAAGAAAGAGAGTCGGACCGAAATGCAGCGTGTAGGTTACTCATGACTTTAATGAAATAAATCGCGGTACATGAAATAACTGAAATACTAAATACAAAAACAACAGAATGGAACGTGAAACTTCTGTAGCTCAGTTGGTAGAGCATGGCGCTTGTAACGCCAGGGTAGTGGGTTCGATCCCCGGGACCACCCATACGTAGAATGTATGCACACATGACTGTAAGTCGCTTTGGATAAAAGCGTCTGCTAAATGGCATATATTTATTATTATTATATTATTACAGCCTATCTGGTGACTACTACACAAAGACAGGAACAATCACCCACGAATTACAAAGTGAACTCAGGCTACCTAAATACGGTTCCCAATCCGAGACAACGAGAATCACCTGACTCCAATTGAGAACCGCCTCAGGCAGCCAAGCCTAACTAGACACACCCCTAATCATACACAATCCCAATGCTAATAAAACCCCAATACGAACCCAACACATAAACCCATGTCACACCCTGGCCTGACCAAAATATATAACGAAAACACAAAAACATATTGACCAAGGCGTGACAACAGTTAGTTAGCTCACAGTTAGTTAGCTCACAGTTAGTTAGCTCCACAGTTAGTTATCTCGTGTCAGGGTGGCATCTGGTGACAGGTCATCAGAGGGAGGTGCACAAGGTGTTATCCAGTCTGACTGTTGCTCCGCCTCCTATCCTGCGGTCTAACTCCCCTGTCCTGACCTTCTTTATAATTCCATGGCTCACAGGCAATTAATGTCTCCGGTCCACTGGAATAATGTGAGGTGAATTAACCTCCCAGAACAGATGAGCTAATAGAGGTTTGTTTGAACAACTACTCAAGTAACTAACACTTCTCCGCAAAACACCAACGAGGTGGCTTGATAATATCTGCCATTTAGCAGACGCTTTTATTCAAAGCAATTTACAGTCATTTGTGCTACATTACCATACATTTGTTATGGTTAGGAATGACAGAGACAGCAGGTTCACCAAGAGCTCAGTATGAGATGGGTTGGGAGTATGGCACTGTGTTGCAATATTGGCCATTTTATTCTCTATTAACTAGCCTTGAAAATATATGAGGAAAGTTGAGAAGATACAGGATTAGTTTCATGATGTTCAAGTTGAATAATACTGCGATTATTAAAGAGGTATCAAAAGCTTTGAGTTGACCAACACAGTGTGCATTGATTTCTATAGACGTCTTGTGAGTGTCACATTCAGTTGCTAATTGTAAAGGCACGGGGGATTGTTCAGGTATTTTATTGTCAAGTGCATCACTGTTACACATCTATCAACACACACAAACACCCACGTACGCAGGCACCCACCCACACACACAGGTCTTTGCTCAGCAGAATAAATGTCTGTTCTCTTTGACAACAGCTAGTATAGTCATAACAGGACAAACAAATGACAAATGAGTCCAGATAGTATCCAATCTAGCACCAATATAGAACACAGTATCCAATCACCAGTCTAACACTGCAACACAAAACCAAGTGTCCAACATCGAACAGTCACTTTAGCAGGCCAGCTCAGAGAGGACAGACCTACTATATATCTTATAAATCAAGTCATTACTAAGACAACAATCCCTCTGCTCTGGACAATCTTGCAAAATGAAATCATATTTTACTGTAAGCTATATTTATAGCTGCAATAGGAAAACATAACAGCATGGTTGCACATTGTGATTAAACTTGATTATAGAAACAAATGCAGGGACAGAGGAAAGGAGAATAAAGTGGTCCTATTGGTTCATCTAGTCAGCAGTAGGACTTGATGTGTTACTGAGAGAAATGCAGAAAAATGACATGTCCAACCTCTCCCCAATGATGGTTGAATCTGTTCAAGGGCATTGGTAACAGCAGTTCTGGGGTCAGTGGGTTCCTTAACGTCTTAGTTAAAGATTCACACTGTACGTTAGAGAAGTGCATGCTGTCAGCTTACCAATGTGTCTAGGCCCTCATCCCTTCTCTCATTGTGAGACTGAGTACAGAGGACGTGTGGTTTGATGCCAGATCCTCTGTGTGGATTTCAGTGAGGGAGATAGAGGTACTCAGTGGGCTGCGTGCCTTGTTTCCGAAAGGGCAAAGCACACACTTCTTCGCGGAGCAGAGCAGCTGAGCAGATGTTGTCAAGGAAATGAGTTTGTATTTATACAGGACCTCCCTCCCTCACCTACCATCAACCAATATTGTCAATGCAGAGATATAGGGATATTCTGTATTAAAGAAGCCCTCCGCATTGTTTCAAAATTTGTGAAAAATGTCCACTTCTATACGGAGCCTCCGGAGGCTCCACCTCTATACGGGGCCTCCGGAGGCTCCACCTCTATACGGGGCCTCCGGAGGCTCCACCTCTATACGGGCCTCCGGAGGCGCCACTCTATACGGGGCCTCCGGACGCTCCACCTCTATACGGGGCCTCCGGAGGCTCCACCTCTATACTGGGCCTCCGGAGGCGCCACCTCTATACGGAGCCTCCGGAGGCACCACCTCTATACGGAGCCTCCGGAGGCTCCACCTCTATACGGAGCCTCCGGAGGCACCACCTCTATACGGAGCCTCTGGAGGCACCACCTCTATACGGAGCCTCCGGAGGCACCACCTCTATACGGAGCCTCCGGAGGCTCCACCTCTATACGGAGCTTCCGGAGGCACCACCTCTATACGGAGCCTCCGGAGGCTCCACCTCTATACGGAGCCTCCGGACAGCATTGCCGGATCAAGCATAAATCAGCCATTACACAATAGGCTACAGACGGTGTTGAGCTAGTTTCAACACACTCTTGAACTAGCGCCACAAATCAAATATGATTTGTCCATTCATTCATTGTCATTTCTGTCTGCCAATGTAATTAATTACCACCTGATTACTCCCCAGGAATAATTCCAGACATTAAAATCAATATTAATTAGGCTGTTTAATGTGCAAGAGGGAACAAAGACAGCTGGTTGCTGCTGCTAGAAGGTGTACACGATGTAATAGCTGTAAGAACCCATCCAGAGATCATTGTCTTAAAAACAAACACTACAAATAGGCTATGAATAAAGATATCTAGCTAGCTACTGTCTTTGACTTTGCAATGAAATGTTATGAAGCAAATTTGTTACGAACATCCTCACAAACATCTAGTGTCCCTGTGGCAATGCCAAACGTCTAGTTTTCCAGTGGCAATGCCAAACATCTTGTGTCCCTGTGGCAATGCCAAACGTCTAGTTTTCCAGTGGCAATTCCGAACATCTAGTGTCCCTGTGGTAATTCCAAACATCTAGTGTCCCTGTGGCAATGTCAAACATCTAGTGTCCCTGTGGTAATTCCAAACATCTAGTGTCCCTGTGGTAATTCCAAACATCTAGTGTCCCTGTGGTAATTCCGAACATCTAGTGTCCCTGTGGTAATTCCGAACATCTAGTGTCCCTGTGGTAATTCCGAACACCTAGTGTCCCTGTGGTAATTCCGAACATCTAGTGTCCCTGTGGTAATTCCGAACATCTAGTGTCCCTGTGGTAATTCCGAACAACTTGTGTTTGTTTTGGCTCTCAGTTTGGTCTCATGATATCTATTTACAGTTGAATCACTTAGAGGTTGTTCTCTCTCCCAACCTGATTAAAAAACAGAACACAGAGATGATGAAAGGGATAATAACATCACTAAAGGTGATGAATAAGCACTGGCAAGGGGAGCAGCACAGCAAGGTGATGGTGGGTATACAGGACATCTCTAGTAACATCTCATATTACAGCTACTGTAAGTAACAGAGGTGTAAAGTAGATGCTGTCAAACTGATTAATATGGTCGTTTTGAGAAAACAACATCAGTGTTGTCATTGGGGCCCTAAATGTATTTTAATGCATACTGTATCACAATTCTACTATCAGCATAAAGACACCATAAACAAAACACCCCCATACACTGTAACTGATCTAAATCCTAGTTGGCAGATGTTCAACTTCTCCCTCCGCTCACACACAGACAACACTGTCAGACATCTCTTTGTCTGAGAAATAGAAAGAGCTGTGGAGGTTCATTGATTTGGTGCAAAACGGAACAAGACGAATTCCTACTGACAATGTGAGATTTTGATTTGCACCTTTCTGTCATCAGATTCAAGTTAGCTATCCAACTCGGGTGGCTGCTTGGAGAAACATTGTCAAGCTGTGCACCACCATTAAATATGTAAATGCAGTGGGAGAGAGAGCAAGAGACAGAAAGAGAGAGAGAAGAGACAGAAAGAGAGAGATAACGGGCAAAAACTAAAAAAGAGGGAGAGGTACTATAACACACTACCAACCAACATGAAGTAGACACTTTTTAAGAAACTTTGAGGAGGAAAATGAGAATCAGTCTGACAGAATAACTGTGTTTCATTTGTTCAGACAGAACATGTAGTCAGTAGACCAGGCTCTGGGTTAATAATGCAGTTCATTCATTTTATGAATACCGCAGGGCTACTGTATCACTGAGAGGACTGGGGCAGAAACATGAATAAATAAAGATATGAATGAGGGCACAGTCATAGCTACCGTTGCACTATTAGTCAGCCTAACATTTCTGGATACATTCATAGTGCTAAACTTTTCACCTCGCAGAACGATACACATAATCATAAATACAGTGCCTTCAGAAAGTATTCATACCCCTTGACTTATTCCACATTGTTGTTTACTAATTCAAAACGGATTAAATATCTAATATTTCTCACCCATCTACACACAATACCCCATAATGATAAAGTGAAAATGTGTTTTTAGAATTTTTTTGAAAATGAATTGTAACTTTTATACAGAAATATCTCATTTAAACAAGTATTCACACATTTACATTTACATTTAAGAGTCAATACTTTGTAGAAGCACTTTTGGCGGCGATTACAGCTTTGAGTCAACCTGGGTACGTCTGTATCAACTTTTCACATCTGGATTTGGGGATTTTCTCCCATTGTTCCTTGCAGATTTTCTCAAGCTCTGTTAAATTAGATGGGGAGCTGTGGTGAACAGCAATATTCAAGTCTTTCCACAGATTTTCAATGGGATTCAAGTCTGGGCTTTGGCTGGGCCACTCATGGACTTGCACAATCTTGTTCGGAAGCCATTTCAGCATTGCTTTGGTTGTATGCTTGGGGTCATTGTCCTCTTTGAACGTACATCTTTGCATGCCCAGTCTAAGGTCATTTGCACTCTGAAGCAGGTTCTCATCAGGGAAAATTGCCGTTTGGCTCAATTCATTGTTCCCTCTATCCTCTCCCAGTCCCTGTTGCTGACATAGCGCTTTGCATTCAGGCCAAAGAGTTACAATTTTGTCTCATCAGACCACACCATCTTTTGCCTTATGCTCTTATGCTCTCAGAGTCTTTCACGTGCCTTTTTGCAAACTCAAGGCATGATATCATGTGACTTTTTCTCAGGAGTGGCTTCTGTCTGGCCACTCTCCCATAAATTGTTGGATTGTTGAAGTGCTGTAGAGACTGTAGTCCTTCTGGCAGGTTCACCCATCTTAGCCAAGGAACTCTGTAGTTCTGTCAGAGTTGTCATTGGGTTCTTGGTCATCTCCCTGACCAAGGTTCTTCTTACCTGGTGTCGTGTCTTTGGCTATGCTGGATTAAGTGATATGACATGCTATTCTATAAAATCCTTTCTCCGTATTTAATATTACCTGATTGAGCTAATCATGTAAATGTAATTAACTAGAGTCGGGGCACCATGAAATAATATTTATAGAGCTGTTATCTTCCAAATAAACTCTTAAAGACCTAGTAATATTTTATATCAATAGCAGTCAATATTTAATCGTCCCCTTAATTCAGTCTCATCTGAAAGTTGTAAATTCTTGGCTATCTTCACGAACCCTGGCTAACAAGTTGAATCAGCAATACAAAATTGGGTTTAATTATTTATTTACTAAATACCTAACTAATCACACAGAATTACATATACACAGAATGAATTATACCTTGATTACAAATTATGTCATAAAGGAAAACGTCCCTAGCGGGCGGAACAGATATGACAGCTGGTTACACAAAAGAAAAGGGGCTGGGTTTGAGTAAAAGAGCGGGAAGACTGAGGAACAAATGGGAGAAGCTGTGCTATCGTAAATATTGGAAAAGGAAAATGCAATAAATATTTACTCTGAGCTGCGCTTCAGTATGTTGGTGATAGATGGAAGGCCGTGTTGCCCAACCGAGTCCTTTGAAGAATGTCTCTGGTGGTTAATTGCATACTTTGTAGTAACATCGTTGTGTGGTAGATGGGATACTCTGTCTGTTCTTTCCTAGCCCGCGTTTGCAGATGCTGTTGCTAACTCAACGGCTAGGAGGTATCACTTCTGTAGTGAATAAGAGTTCAAAGTGCATACCATTCGCAACCAAAGCTCACGCTGAGGTAGTAGTTGTAGTCTGTAGTTGACATGTTAGTCCTTTTAACGCAGAGGCTGCAGACCTCACGTACTTGGAACAGGAGGTTACATTTTCGTCAAGACTTTATATAGTGGAGCGAGAAGGGTGTGTCTGAAAAGTTTTATCACCCATGTCTCTTCACAGGGGCGGGCCACTGATTGAGCAGAGCCCTAACCTTATGAACAAATCTCTCATTTGGAAGCTAAAATTAATTTTAATCTCTTCACCAATAGTTTTATATTCAAACATTTATATTGAACAACAAATCCATGTGAATCCAATAACTCTGATGTGTAGACTTCCCACTGTAGAGTTTGTCATCCTATCATTGAGGAGAATGTCTCAGATGACGACCGAACTGACATCATATTCATTAAGTACCACCACATATGTTCAATTGGTCGGATTACCAGAATATAGTTCATTTCCCCCCACCTTCTGATGTTCCCAGAATCTTTATGGTAACCAAGGGGTTTTCACATTTATAATAATAATAATAATATATGCCATTTAGCAGACGCTTTTATCCAAAGCGACTTACAGTCATGTGTGCATACATTCTACATTTCACATCAGTAGGGTAGAGAGAGGAAAAAGGGGGGAAGAGGTATTTATGACTGTCACAAACCTACCCCCAGGCCAATGTCATGACAATGGTCAAACAGTTTGGTCGGACGGCCAGCTTTAGGCAGAGTCTGGGTAGATCCATATTTTGTCAATTTCCCAATGATGGAGACCCCTGTGCTTTTGGAAATGTTCAACACTCTATAAGTTGTTTTATGCCCTTCCCCAAATATATGCCTCATCACAATTTCTTGGAGATCTACAGACAGTTCCTTGGACTTCATGGTATAGTTTCTGCTCTGACATGCACTGTCAACGGTGGGACCGTATACAGTATAGACAGGTGTGTTTCTTTCTAGATCATGTCCAAACAATTGAATTGGCCACAGGTGGACTCCAATCAAGTTGTAGTGAAATCTCAAGGATGATCAAAGGAAATTGGATGCACCTGAGCTCAATATGAAGTATCATAGCAAAGGGGTGTGTATATCTACAGTACCAGTCAAAAGTATGGACACACCTACTCATTCAAGGGTTTTTCTTAATTTGACTATTTTCTACATTGCAGAATAATAGTGAAGACATCAAAACTATGAAATAACACATATGGAATCATGTAGCAACCAACAAAGTGTTAAACGAATCAAAATATATTTTATATTTTCTTAAAAGTAGCCACCCTTTGCCTTGATGACAGCTTTGCACACTCTTGGCATTCTCTCAACCAGCCTTCTGAGGTAGTCACCTTGAATGCTTTCCCAACAGTCTTGAAGGAGTTCCCGCATATGCTGAGCACTTATTTACTGCTTTTCCTTCACTCTGCAGTCCAACTCATCCCAAACCATCGGGTTGAGGTTGGGTGATTGTGGAGGCCGGGTCATCTGATGCAGCAACACTCTCCTTCTTGGTCAAATAGCTCTTACACGGCCTGGAGGTGTGTTGGGTCATTGTCCTGTTGAAAAACAAATCATAGTCCCACTATGCAAAACCAGATGGGATGGCGTATTGCTGCAGAATGCTGTGGTAGCCATGCTGGTTAAGTGTGCCTTGAGTCCTAAATATATCACTGACAATGTCACCAGCAAATCACCCCGACACCATCATACCTCCTCCTCCATGCTTCACGGTGGGAACCACACATGCAGAGATCATCTGTTCACCTACTCTGCGTCTCACAAAGACACACCAGTTGGAACCAAAAATGTCAAATTTGGACTCATCAGACCAAAATGGCAGATTTCCACCGGTCTAATGTTCATTATTTGTTTTTCTTGGCCCAAGCAAATCTCTTCTTCTTATTAGTGTCCTTTAGTAGTGATTTCTTTGCAGAAATTTGACCATCAAGGCCTGATTCACACAGTCTCCTCTAAACAGTTGATGTTGTGATGTGTCTGTTACTATTGCAATTTCTAAGGCAGGTAACTCTAATGAATTTATCCTGTGCAGTAGAGGTAACTCTGGGTCTTCCTTTCCTGTTGCGGTCCTCATGAGAGCCAGTTTCACCATAGCGCTTGATGGTTTTTGTGACTGCACTTGAAGAAACTTTCAGAGTTCTTGAAATGTTCTGTATTGACTGTTGTTTCTCTTTGCTTATTTGAGCTGTTCTTGCCATAATATGGACTTGGTCTTTTACCAAATAGGGCTATCTTCTGTATACCACCCCTACCTTGTCACAACACAACTGATTGGCTCAAACACATTAAAAAGGACAGAAAATCCACAAATGAACAAGGCACACCTGTTCATTGAGCCAGCATGAAGCTGGTTGAGAGAATGCCAAGAGTGTGCAAAGCTGGCAAAGGGTGGCTACGTTGAAGAATCTCTAATATATTTGGATTTGTTCAACACTTTTTTGCTTGCTTCATGATTCCATATGTGATATTTTATAGTTTTGACGTCTTCACTATTATTCCACAATGTAGAAAATAGTAAAAATAAAGAAAAACCCTTGAATGAGTAGGTGTGTCCAAACTTTTGACTGGTACTGTATGTTAGGTACCATAGATATTCGAACCAGTTTATCCTTCTATTTGTTTGTTAAATAAGTTTACCCAATACCCAATCTAGTCCAGAGAAGCTGCGGGAGTTTATCAAATGCAGTCAGATCAACTATTGACCCATGGTCCATCTTTGATTTTCATCAAGAAGTTTAACACTTGAATTCCACGGGTAAAGCATATAGGGTCACGGGAGCACACTTTATATGCACCTACAATTCCATTCTCTGCTTGCTGCAAATCAGATAGATCAAGTCCTGGGTCTATAAAAATAATAATTCCTCATGTGCTTGAGTGGGTGGACACCCATCAGGGAATGTATGAAATCAATAGTCCAGAAACACAGAGGTCAATGGACTAGTTCAGGTTACAAATGGGTCTGTGAAAAATAGGAGCGTAATGCATCTTTGTCAAAACATTTGTTTCTGTATGTATACAAATGGTGGGTGTTATTTGGTTACAGTGAGTTAGGCCTAGATACAGTATCTGAGCCAGATACAGCAGACATATATTACACAAATGTAACATATTTCCAGCATGGCCTTTCATACTCAAAACCATTCATATACTGTACTGTATCTAATCATATTCCATATCTGGAGGGTCAACAAAACACTATTGTTTCCTCTTTAGTTATCACCACAGGTTGCATTTAGAACAGCACCCTTGGATTTATGTGTGTGTGTGTGTGTGCGTGTGTGCGAGTGTGTGTGTGCGTGTGTGCGTGTGTGTGTGTGTAAGAACCTACAGGCCTAAACATAAAGTCTACTTATCCTAAAAGCATTATTGGCTCATGTACAACTCCTTCCTCATCCGATAACTCCTACGTTTCCCACCCTCCCCTGCAGCTCATAGGACAGGAATAGAAAGTTGCACTAAATTGGACAACCTTATAACGTCTGGGCGGACTCAGATGAATGACTGGACCCATTTCTGTGTTGCCCTCTTATTCAAAATTGGCCCTATCTGTGGGGGTTAGCTCTTATTCAATAGCCATGTTGGCAGAGGGACAGCAGGACGCTTTGGGGATTTTTCACTGGGTCAAATCTGTAAACAAAGCCAGAAGCCAAACTGGGAAGTTAAGTTTATGGAAAGTGGCTTGGTGGGGCTGAGTTCTATTTTCAATTCAATCATTTGAGGAAATGATTGGGCTATTTGACCTTCTGAATGTACTGAATTGAAAAGTGATTTGACCCCAACCCTGGCAGTTATCGAGCCATCGCTGTAAAATACTGGTCCCGGTTTCTGGTTTGTTGTCTCTCTTTCAAGTTATGACCATGGTGCTGCACCATAGATGTTATGTCCTGATCAATGTCTCCGTCTTCTCTCCCCTGCAGGTTATGGCCATGGTGCTGCACCATAGATGTTATGTCCTGATCAATGTCTCCGTCTTCTCTCCCCTGCAGGTTATGGCCATGGTGCTGTACCATAGATGTTATGTCCTGATCGATGTCTCCGTCTTCTCTCCCCTGCAGGTTATGACCATGGTGCTGCACCATAGATGTTATGTCCTGATCAATGTCTCCGTCTTCTCTCCCCTGCAGGTTATGACCATGGTGCTGCACCATAGATGTTATGTCCTGATCAATGTCTCCGTCTTCTCTCCCCTGCAGGTTATGACCATGGTGCTGCACCATAGATGTTATGTCCTGATCAATGTCTCCGTCTTCTCTCCCCTGCAGGTTATGACCATGGTGCTGTACCATAGATGTTATGTCCTGATCAATGTCTCCGTCTTCTCTCCCCTGCAGGTTATGACCATGGTGCTGTACCATAGATGTTATGTCCTGATCAATGTCTCCGTCTTCTCTCCCCTGCAGGTTATGACCATGGTGCTGTACCATAGATGTTATGTCCTGATCAATGTCTCCGTCTTCTCTCCCCTGCAGGTTATGACCATGGTGCTGCACCATAGATGTTATGTCCTGATCAATGTCTCCGTCTTCTCTCCCCTGCAGGTTATGACCATGGTGCTGCACCATAGATGTTATGTCCTGATCAATGTCTCCGTCTTCTCTCCCCTGCAGGTTATGACCATGGTGCTGCACCATAGATGTTATGTCCTGATCAATGTCTCCGTCTTCTCTCCCCTGCAGGTTATGGCCATGGTGCTGCACCATAGATGTTATGTCCTGATCAATGTCTCCGTCTTCTCTCCCCTGCAGGTTATGACCATGGTGCTGCACCATAGATGTTATGTCCTGATCAATGTCTCCGTCTTCTCTCCCCTGCAGGTTATGATCATGGTGCTGCACCATAGATGTTATGTCCTGATCAATGTCTCCGTCTTCTCTCCCCTGCAGGTTATGACCATGGTGCTGCACCATAGATGTTATGTCCTGATCAATGTCTCCGTCTTCTCTCCCCTGCAGGTTATGACCATGGTGCTGTACCATAGATGTTATGTCCTGATCAATGTCTCCGTCTTCTCTCCCCTGCAGGTTATGACCATGGTGCTGCACCATAGATGTTATGTCCTGATCAATGTCTCCGTCTTCTCTCCCCTGCAGGTTATGATCATGGTGCTGCACCATAGATGTTATGTCCTGATCAATGTCTCCGTCTTCTCTCCCCTGCAGGTTATGACCATGGTGCTGCACCATAGATGTTATGTCCTGATCAATGTCTCCGTCTTCTCTCCCCTGCAGGTTATGACCATGGTGCTGCGCCATAGATGTTATGTCCTGATCAATGTCTCCGTCTTCTCTCCCCTGCAGGTTATGACCATGGTGCTGCACCATAGATGTTATGTCCTGATCAATGTCTCCGTCTTCTCTCCCCTGCAGGTTATGACCATGGTGCTGCACCATAGATGTTATGTCCTGATCAATGTCTCCGTCTTCTCTCCCCTGCAGGTTATGGCCATGGTGCTGTACCATTGATGTTACATCCTGGTGACTGTGGTCTGTTGTCTCCCTGCAGGTTATGGCCATGCAGCTCCCGGCACAGACGCGGGGAAGGCCTTCTGCATGTTCTATGCCGTCTTGGGGATACCCCTGACCCTGGTCATGTTCCAGAGCCTGGGCGAGAGGATGAACACCTTCGTCAAGTCCCTCCTGAAGCGCATCAAGAAGTGCTGTGGCATGCGCATCACCGACGTTTCCATGGAGAACATGGTGACGGTGGGGTTCTTCTCCTGCATCGGGACGCTGTGCATCGGGGCAGCCGCCTTCTCCCACTACGAGGACTGGAGCTTTTTCCAGAGCTACTACTACTGCTTCATCACACTGACTACCATCGGCTTCGGGGACTTTGTGGCTCTGCAGAAGAACCGGGCCCTGCAGCGAGGCCCCTGTACGTGGCCTTCAGCTTTATGTACATCCTGGTGGGCCTGACTGTCATAGGAGCCTTCCTCAACCTGGTGGTGCTGAGGTTCCTGACCATGAACAGTGAAGACGAGAGGCGGGATGCCGAGGAGAGGGCCTCGCTGGCGGGGAACAGAAACAGTATGATCATCCATATCCAGGAGGAGACTCTGGGGAGAGGAGGAGGTGCCAGGAGGAGGCGCAGGGAAACGCAGGGCCAGTACTGCGCCGAGGTCACCGACCTGCCTTCTGTATGCTCCTGCATGAACTACCACTCACATGAGTTTGGTAGCTGTGGGGGAGGGATGGGAGGAGGGATAGGGGGCGGAGGGATGGGCTGTGCCTTCTCCCACCAGAACTCCTTTAGTTCCCAGTTGAACCCCCACCAGTACTTTCACTCGGTGTCGTACCGCATCGAGGAGATCTCTCCCAGCACCCTAAAGAACAGCTTCTTCCCCTCGCCCATTAGCTCAGTCTCCCCAGGCCTCCACAGCTTCACAGACAATCACCGACTCATGAAGAGAAGGAAATCTATCTGAGCCAAGTGCAACATAATGTTTTGAACTACATGTTGCATTTCAATGTTCTAGCCTAAATGGTAAAACGTTGAATTGGAACAGATCATTAGACTGGGTTGGCTCATCTACACAGACAACTCCTAGCTTTCCTTTTTTATATACAAGTACAATGCATCTTCAATGCTGCTCCAAACCAAATCTCATTTTAGCACTTTTGTTTTGTTTCTTTTGGTTGGTCTAAGGATATAATATATTGAAGCGATTCACAGGGATTGATTGAAGAGGAAGGAGCGTTGGAAAGAAATGGCAAACTTGTTGGACATGAATTATTACATTCATTTCTTGTGAGAGATTCAAAGCATGAAGCATGGATACTTATTGTCCCATCAGAGAAATACTAACCAGAACCAACAGATCTTGTTATACATTCTCTTATTGCCGGCTCACAAAGATGATATAGCACCTTGGTAACAATGTACCAAATGATGCACACTTAGCATTATAAGGAGGATATGTATTTTTATTATGTGAGCATGCCTGTTTCACCTTAACTTAAAATGATTGCAGTTAAGTGCTTTTTCTCCATTGCATCATTGCAGACAGAGATGATACAATTATGAAATGACATCAGGTATTATTTTCTATAAGCAATTCTAGGGAAAAAATGTAAATGATTTGTTCACAGAACATCATGCCAACATATCGTTGCCAATCTTAGCATGTGCATTAGATGTCATCAAATGAGTGTGCCATAATTATTTTATTTCTTTTGTTATTTTTTTTAAACAGCAGATTTGTGTTATTATGTATGGTTTGTGTCTGTAGATGTTTTCTTTCTGGATTTCAGATTTTTTTTAAATATAATTCAAGAAAATGTCAGTGTAAAATATGAGGATGTGAAAAGGAATAAGGACGGATTTGAAGGCTTTCCAGTTCGAAAAAGTTGCTATGTGCATGTACTTTGTGAAACTGGTATGCATATAGATGAATGGGGAAAAATAATAGCCTTGCAATCGAAATGAATTTTGATAGCAAATAATCATAATAATTATTTAAAATATACTTTATTTATTTAGCCACTTAAAAGTAATGATGTATAGTGTAGGCTGAACAGTTTATTCGCTTTTCCATTAATTTTTTCATTCAGAAAAATGGTACAATAACCTTTGGTCTCAGGTTTTGAATGGATAGCCTCTTCAGGTTCTGCTCCCCGAATCAAATCACAGAATAAATCCCATAAATGCGAATGCACCTGCCAAACAAAACAATACATATTAATTAATTTAAAAAAAATAGTACTCATTTTCCAGGAAAAGGATATTGAGATGCATCATCTTACTAAGGGAAACTTCCTGTACTATAGAGAAGCGTGGGTTCAGTGTGCACGCACACACGCACGCACGCGCACGCACGCACGCACGCACGCACGCACGCACGCACGCACGCACGCACACACACACACACACACACACACACACACACACACACACACACACACACACACACACACACACACACACACACACACACACACACACACACACACACACACACACACACACACACACACACTGTATCAAGCCATAGAGGAGCAGGCCATGGAACCACTGCTATTCTGTAAGGATATTAATGTTGATGACAGGTGTAATCCAAACTTCAACTGTGCCACTGAGAATATATACACGCCTATAGCCTACGAACACAATGACAGGCATTTGAGATGTATACAGTGATGTTATCACTGGCTGTCATTTAAATTCAATGACAGCCAAATGGCAATCAATGGGTGAAAAAGGACCAGATGGATTTCTGAAGGAGCAATGCAATACTGGGCATTGATTCATTTAGAACAACATGTGCCATTTAAGTCACCCACATTGATAAGTGATAAATGCCATGGATACCTGCCATGGATACCATTAGATTTCCATTGACCCAGGTTTATTAGTAATCAAAAGCAATGTTGAAAAACTAATATTTGTGACCGTGTAATGGAAACGGCAAATATTGGAGAAATTGTCTAAAGATCGACAAAAATTGTATCCATTCTACAGGGGTGGATTTTTATTTTGTCTAAACTTTCTTCATTGTGACAAATGATGACGGAAATGGTGATTTACGAATAAATGATAACTGCCAAATCATTTTGTCATCACGTAGGTTAACTATAAAGCTTTACTACACATTTCATTCTAAATGCAAACTGCTTGCAAAATGTATTTTTTCAACTATAAAAAAATGGTTTCTCTTCAGGAAAAGGACTGTCCTGACTTTCAAGAATGCCTGAATTGCTTCGCCTTGCTTTTCTGGCAAGTTTCACCGTCCAATTATATCAGATCTACAGTAGTTTCACCATGGCAAGGACCTTGGTCGATATGTTGGCACATGAGAATTATTACAATATGGCAAGTATTAGTCAATTACTGCATTCTATCCATGCTGGCTTTCGCAGGCTACCTGAGACATGAAAGAGATTGGTGGGAGGGAATACAGGCTGTCGTCAATGTATTAACAAGCAAATTGATTAAAAGGGTAATGGAAACAATTCAACCACTACATTTTTATTCGACACTAGGGTTATGCGAAAAAAGTTGTTTTTGTTTGTTTGTTGATGTGACGTCATTACGTCCTTCTGTTTTTATCGAATAGATAGTTCAATGAAAACGCACCCGAGCAGACAACTGTCGCACAAACGGTATTTTCTATGCGAACTTTCTAAATATCGACAAAATAATCCCTGGACAGGTTAATGGAAACATAGCTTGTGTCTGTCTTGAATGAGAATAAAGAAAACTATTGTAACATTAACATCCAAGGTTCTAGAATGTTCAGATGACCCCAGGAATACACATGTAAATATACAGTACTTTATTTCATATATTGTACGTTCTCATCCTTTGGAATAAAACGGCCTTTCCACAGCTCCGATGCGTTACTATTTGTACACATTTTAGAATATGTGCCTTTAAGAAACGCTATTTCAATGTTTCTATACCTGTAGGCATATTTTACATCTGAGAAATAAATCCAACCTTTTTCCTTATAAAATATGTATCCATCTCTAAGGATTCATGTAGCTTCATACAAATAACCAAAGCAAAAATTGTTTCGTTTTTTTCGGCAAACCACACAGACACAATCCAGCTGATTTACAACGTCAAAATTATTTATTTTGGCAGAACTGCCGTAGGTTTGTCCAATTATTGAGGAACATTATTTGGAATAGCTGGAAAATTCATTATTTTACATTTTTGCGAAGATACCACATTAGTCTTTTCTTGGTGTAGCTGGTGGACATGCACATGGATATTAAGGGTTGAGAGTCCATGTTAAAGCCATTTTTAGCAATTATGAGTCAGTATTGCATATATTCAATACATCTCTATAATTGTATTTGTATAAAGTGCATACCAGCATTTGAATGACTGATCATGCCATAGTGAGGTGATGCCAACATGGTAATGATGTACAATGATTTACCAGAGAGTAAAACAATCAATGTTACTGCCATGAAATGTGCCATATTAACATGCATGGATTAATGCTGAGTGAGTCAACAAATGTTTGTTAAGAACGATATCAAATACATTGTACGAAACGAATTGATTGTTGGTGCCAGCCTTTATATTAGTTGTTGAGTTATCCCCGCTCTTTTGAAATGATATGTTTACCTCCAAGCTGTGCAGCCAAACACTTAAATAGTACCTGTATGACTTGGCTGGTCTGGATTGAGATGGTTATTGGTCGATCGTTCTGGATTCTGTATATCCTCCTGATGCCTGGGGTTTAATGTGTCCGATATCTCCATGTGCTGGCCAGATCTCTATCTGTCCAGATGTCCACAGTGCCAAGTTCTCCTATCACTGGGACAAAGACACACATATTGCACAACTAACTAACTATCTGTGTCATAATAAACTCTAGAAGGCTGTTGGGTTATTTGTATGATTCCATGTCACTTTTTCTTAATATCTCTAATTTATTTTAATTTAAAAAAAGATCCTTCCTTTGCAATATAATATAATTATGTTTTTTAGGTCTGACGAACAAATGCCATGTACCATGTACCATGTTTATTTGAAAATGATGAAAATGTTAAATACATACCATCTCCAAAGGACAATGTTATATCAATTTGGTTCAACAAATGACCAAATTGACCCAATTAACATTTTTGTTTCACAGTTTTGTTAAACTATTTTCACTCCTGATGTCAATACATGCAGCGATATGGGCTTTCTCTTTTCAATAAATGGGAAAGAGCAACTTGTTGAGAGAGTAAACAACCATTTATGTTCATGTTTTCATTTTTGTGTGTGCATGATTTGGTGTGGTGACTTCCTGGTCAGGTGACCTGGGTGAAGCAATGACACCACTTGAATAAAAACGATGAGCCTCCTTCTCACAAGCCCCAAACCCTTTGACTCTGGTCTGTCTGGTCATACACTACTGTAAATCTATTCCAACATTACTACTGTAACACTAATGTAAATGTTAGCTATACCCACCACACCACCACTCTAACCCCACCTCACCACCACTCTAAACCCACCCCAACGCCGCTCTAACCCCACCCCACCACCACTCTAAACCCACCCCAACTCCGCTCTAACCCCACCCCACCACCACTCTAAACCCACCCCACAACCACTCTAACCCCACCCCACCACCACTCTAAACCCACCCCAACGCCGCTCTAACCCCACCCCACTACCACTCTAAACCCACCCCAACGCCGCTCTAACCCCACCCCACCACCACTCTAAACCCACCCCACAACCACTCTAACCCCACCCCACCACTACTCTAAACCCACCCCAATGCCACTCTAACCCCACCCCACCACTACTCTAAACCCACCCCAACGCCGCTCTAACCCCACCCCACAACCACTCTAAACCCACCCCAACGCCGCTCTAACCCCACCCCACCACTACTCTAAACCCACCCCAACGCCGCTCTAACCCCACCCCACAACTACTCTAAACCCACCCCAACGCCGCTCTAACCCCACCCCACCACTACTCTAAACCCACCCCAACGCCGCTCTAACCCCACCCCACAACTACTCTAAACCCACCCCAACGCCACTCTAACCCCACCCCACAACTACTCTAAACCCACCCCAACGCCGCTCTAACCCCACTCCACAACTACTCTAAACCCACCCCAACGCCGCTCTAACCCCACCCCACCACTACTCTAAACCCACCCCAACGCCGCTCTAACCCCACCCCACAACCACTCTAAACCCACCCCAACGCCGCTCTAACCCCACCCCACCACTACTCTAAACCCACCCCAACGCCGCTCTAACCCCACCCCACCGCCACTCTAATCAAATCAAATGTATTTATATAGCCCTTCTTACATCAGCTGATATATCAAATTGCTGTACAGAAACCCAGCCTAAAACCCCAAACAGCAAGCAATGCAGGTGTAGAAGCACGGTGGCTAGGAAAAACTCCATAGAAAGGCCAAAACCTAGGAAGAAACCTAGAGAGGAACCAGGCTATGAGGGGTGGCCAGTCCTCGTTTGGCTGTGCCGGGTGGAGATTATAACAGAACATGGCCAAGATGTTCAAATGTTCATAAATGACCAGCATGGTCAAATAATAATAATCACAGTAGTTGTTGAGGGTGCAACAAGTCAGCACCTCAGGAGTAAATGTCAGGTGGCTTTTCATAACCGATCATTGAGAGTATCTCTACCGCTCCTGCTGTCTCTAGAGAGTTGAAAACAGCAGGTCTGGGACAGGTAGCACGTCCGGTGAACAGGTCAGGGTTCCATAGCCGCAGGCAGAACAGTTGAAACTGGAGTAGCAGCACAGCCAGGTGGACTGGGGACAGCAAGGAGTCATCAGGCCAGGTAGTCCTGAGGCATCGTCCTAGGGTGGGGTAGTGATGGGGTGGGGTGGGGTTCCAGTCTCTCCGAAAGAGAGAATTAGAGAGAGCATACTTAAATTCACACAGGACACCGGATAAGACAGGAGAAGTACTCCATATATAACAGACTGACCCTAGCCCCCAGACACATAAACTACTGCAGCATAACTACTGGAGGCTGAGCCTGGAGGGGTCTGGAGACACTGTGGCCCCATCCGATGATACCCCCGGACAGGGCCAAACAGGCAGGATATAACCCCACCCACTTTGCCAAAGCACAGCCCCCACACCACTAGAGGGATATCTTCAACCACTAACTTACCATCCTGAGACAAGGCCGAGTATACCCCACAAAGATCTCCGCCATGGCATAACCCAAGGGGGGGGGGGGGTCCGCCAACCCAGACAGGAAGACCACGTAAGTGACTCATCCCACTCAAGTGACGCACCCCTCCTAGGGACGGCATGGAAGAGCACCAGTAAGCCAATGACTCAGCCCCTGTCCAAGGGTTAGAGTCAGAGAATCGCAGTAGGGATTCTCTTTCTCTAATCCTATTAACCCCCTAACCCCACCCCAATGCCGCTCTAACCCCAACACCACTCTAACCCCACCCCACCACTACTCTAACCCCACCACACCACTACTCTAACGCCACCGCAATGCCGCTCTAACCCCACCACCACTACTCTAACCCCACCACTACTCTAACCCCACCCAACCACCACTCTAACCCCACCCCACCACTAATCTAACCCCACCCCACCACTACTCTAACCCCACCACACAGCCACTCTAACCCCACCCCAATGCCGCTCTAACCCCACCCCACCACAACTCTAACCCCACCCCACCACTACTCTAACCCCACCCCACCACTACTCTAACCCCACCACACAGCCACTCTAACCCCACCCCAACGCTACTCTAACCCCACCACAACACTACTCTAACCCCAACACAACACTACTCTAACCCCACCCCACCACTACTCTAACCCCACCACACCACTACTCTAACCCCACCACACAGCCACTCTAACCCCACCCCACCCCAATGCCGCTCTAACCCCACCCCATCACTACTCTAACCCCACCCCACCACTACTCTAACACCAACACAACACTACTCTAACCCCTTCACACCAAAACACTATTCTAACCCCAACACAACACTACTCTAACCACACTACAACACCACTCTAACCCCACCACAACACTACTCTAACTCCACCACAACACTACTCTAACCCCACCACAACACTACTCTAACCCCAACACAACACTACTCTAACCCCATCACCACTCTAACCCCACCCCACCACCACTCTAGCCCCACCACAACACTACTCTAACCCCAACACAACACTACTCTAACCCCACCCCAACAATACTCTAAACCCACCACAACACTACTCTAACCCCACCACAACACTACTCTAACCCCACCCCAACAAGACTCTAAACCCACCACAACAAGACTCTAAACCCACCACAACACTACTCTAACCCCACCCCAACAAGACTCTAAACCCACCACAACACTACTCTAACCCCACCACAACACTACTCTAACCCCACCACAACACTACTCTACCCCCACCACAACACTACTCTAAACCCACCACAACACTACTCTAACCCCACCCCAACAAGACTCTAAACCCACCACAACAAGACTCTAAACCCACCACTACTGTAACTCCACCATACCACTACTGCAACACTGCTGTATACAGTATGTCAACTACCAACACTGTTGCCACATCCCACTGACATAGTCAAGGTACAGTATTTACTATTCACCACATAACAGACTACACTGTATCAAGACTATACAGGAACCAGTCTACAAACTCATACATTTCCAAATTAATTCCTTAACAAGACATGTTAGTAAAAATACTTGAGTTCACAACCTTGCCTGTTGGGGCAATTACATTTTACTCCAAGAAGAAGTTATTAATGAATTAATCTTGTGCAATTATTTTTTTTTTAAATCACCCTCCAGCAGAGATAGAATCGATATCTCATTTGAAGCTCAAAAACAAACTGAAGCTCATATTTATTTAAGGCTTCCAGATAGATAGTGGGGCTTAAAACATAATTTTAGTGTTGGCTAATGGAGCTGTGAAGAGAGTTAGAACATCTCTAGCCCGGAGAGATGGACCCCAGACGTCTACACTGATCAAAATACAAGACACTTTGAGCCAAATAAGATTCAGAATGACCTAGAGGAATCTGATTTGGACTGGATAAAACACGACTGGGTATCTTACTCACTGACTTAAGCCTCCATTCCTCTCTATCCTTTCTGTGATTATAAAGAGGAACTGGAATAAACCTCTGTGTGCTCGTAATTAAAGCGCAAGACAACTATCGAATTGATTGTAATTCACAACAGACACTAAAGAGATTAACTGTTGTGCTGAAATGCCACAGGAGGCATACTTGTCTAATACAACGCCTGGGTGCAGAGGAGATGGGTGGAAAAGTACTGAGAAAGTCACCTTATTACACAGAAAGAAATCAGCAGCAAAGCTCCGGAAGCGTGGTGTGAAATGTAAATGACCCACAGAGACAGACTGAGAACTCATCCTGCCTCAGTCAAGGTGTGTGTAATGACGGGGACATACAGATATAGGCTGTAAATTGCACTATAGGTCGATATCTGGAAATAGCTGTCAATGTCTGGGGAAGATGTGTATGAATGTATACTGTGCTCTCTGTGTGTGGTTTTTACAGAAGGGGTTCAAACCCAGGTCTCCCATACACTAGAAGAGCACATTAGCCCGCTAAGCCAAAGTCTAGGCATTGAGATGCAGGAGGGGGTGCCGGAAAGAGGATGCTGACAAACAGAAAAATGAGCAGAGCTCAAGAAGAGGCCTGTGTTCTACCACTGGATGTTCCCATGCCCTTTTTCAGCAGGTGGGATCTCTGCAGTGCAGAGCGTGATGATCACTGCAGTCCTATTTATCCAGCCCCCTGTTCTTATTGTGTCTTCCTCCATCCCACACCATGATAATTACACTGCCAGAGCCATGGACGTTATGGATGGAGGAGGACAATAAGAACAGCCTGGGTGGAGGGGCGTTGGAGTGTCAAAGCCTGGTGGGGCGGTGGCGGTGGTGATGCTCTCTGTTCAACATCAAGCCTGTAATTTCACCACAGCTCAAATGATCATCTTAGCAGAGCCACGTTTCCTCTGAATGGAGGAGGGGTTTTTATATACCAGCAAGCAGGTGCTGATGGTGCAACAGAGACAAATGTTCATTTATGTAGGATTATTTGGGAAGTTAGTGAATACATGAATGACTAACAGGGACGGTGGAAGATGTGTGTGGGGCGTAAATGACAAGGTTTGGGAGCAAAACTGCCTCAAAGAAAACCAGCTGGCAGAAAACCACCGAAATGTGAGAATTCATGAAAACAAAAATCTGTGGCGTAGGCAGACATACAATGATGACAGGGCCAGCAAAGATCTTGGTGGAACAACATTTGGGCACTCATAAAATTACCATAAAAGCCTACTCTATACCCTACTGTAATTGATCACGCACACAACTAACGTGTGACTTCGCAATACAGACCAAATAGTCATGTAGGCCGACAGTATGTAAATTCATGACTTTTGCATTTAACATGCAACTCACATAGACCTACACATAATACCCCATAGGCCTATAATGACTAGATTATGAGACTAGAACATAATGCTCTGAGATAACAGTATTAATCACAATTGGCAGCTGTAGCCTATAAAGACTAGAACAGTGGTCACCAACCTTTTCTTGGTCGAGATCACTTTATGAGTCAAAATGCAAACCGAGTGCAATGAATAAGTCTATAGGGCCTAACTATAGCAAATGAGTGGAGAAGCACAGGGCAAAGATATATTTCCAAAACTCTCAAGCTAGGTTATTCTACCGGTCAAATGTTTTAGAACATCTACTCGTTCAAGAGTTTTTCTGATTTTTAAAAACTATTTTCTACATTGTAGAATAGTGAAGACATCAAAACTATGAAATAACACATATGGAATCATGTAGTAATCAAAAAAAGTGTTAAACAAATCTAAATATATTTTATATTTGAGATTCTTCAAAAAGCCACCCTTCCACTGTTCCTCTGGTGCCGAAGCCGTGGATGTCGATTAAGGCAGCCACCCCCACACCTCTCTGATTCAGAGGGGTTGGGTTAAATGCGGAAGACACATTTCAGTTGAAGGCATCCAGTTGTACAACTGACTAGGTATCCCCCTTTCCCTTTGTCTTGATGACAGCTTTGCACACTCTTGGCATTCTCTCAACCAGCTCCATGAGGTAGTCACCTGGAATGCATTTCAATTAACAGGTGTGCCTTGTTAAAAGTTCATTTGTGAAATGTCTTTCCTTCTTAATGCAATCGAGCCAATCAGGTGTGTTGTGACAAGGTAGGGGTTATACAGAAGATAGCCCTATTTGTTAAAGGACCAAGTCCATATTATGGCAAGAACTGCTCAAATAAGGAAAGAGAAATGATAGTCCATCATTACTTTAAGACATGAAGGTCAGTCAATTCAGAAAATTTCAAGACATTATGGTGAAACTGGCTCTCATGAGGACCGCCACCGTAATGGAAGACCCAGAGTTACCTCTGCTGCAGAGGATAAGTTCATTAGAGTTACCAGCCTCAGAAATGTCAGCCCAAATAAACGCTTCAGAATTCAGGTAACAAACACATTTCAACATCAGCTGTTCAGAGGAGAATCAGGCTTTCATGATCGAATAGCTGCAAAGAAACCACTACTAAAGGACATCAATAAGAAGAGACTTGCTTTGGCCAAGAAGCACGAGCAATGGACATTAGATCTGTGGAAATCTGTCCTTTGGTCTCGAGTCCAAATTTGAGATTAGTGGGACTATCATTTGTTTTTCAACAGGACAATGACCCAAAACACACCTCCAGGCTGTGTAAGGGCTATTTTACTGAGAAGAAAAGTGATAGAGTGCTGCATCAGGTGACCTGACCTCCACAATCCCCTGACCTCAACCAAATTGAGATGGTTTGTGATGAGTCAGTCCGCAGAGTGAAGGAAAAGCAGCCAACAAGTGCTCAGCATATGTGGGAACTCTTTCAAGACTGTTAGAAAAGCATTCCAGGTGAAGCTGGTTGAGAGAATGCCAAGAGTGTGCAATGCTGTCAAGGTAAAGGGTGACTATTTGAAGAATCTCAAATCTAAAATATATTTTGATTTGTTTAACACTTTTTTGGTTACTACATGATTCAATATGTGTTATTTCATAGTTTTGATGTATTCACTATTATTCTGCAATGTAGAACAGAGTAAAAATAAAGAAAACCCTTGATTGAGCAGGTGTTCTAAAACCTTTGACCGATAGTGTATATGATAAGACTAGTCAGAGGTCAGTTGTTGTAGCCTATTCCTTGTGAGGTACGTCGGAGCATAAATTGAAATAACTTTATTCATTTCACTGGACTGATGGTCAAGTGGAGAAGCGCGTTTTATGATTTCTAAAAGTGCTGAATAAAAATGTAGTGGTGTTCATTGAATCTGAATGTACTGAAACTGTCTTTAAGGCCCTCGATTAGATCAATGCAATCAGTGATTGATAGAGAGAGGACTGGAGGTCCTTCGTGGCGAATTCACTGATATCAAACACCTTGGCAAATGCTCCAGCATCCTCTATACAGTGTCTCTTGAAAAAATGATTTGGCCATTTAACATGTTTTTGCTAGCCAAGTTGGCTAGTGAGTCCACTTAACTCACCGCTCACTCGTTAGCAAATGGTGAGTAGCCTACAAAGTGTAGTCTAGTCTACACAGCGATAGCTACGGTGTACCGCACATGGTATCAGAGCGAAGTGACACGTGCCACAACCTGCTCATTATTTTGGAATTGATAAGTTATTTTGTTTTTATTACATTTACATTTACATTTAAGTCATTTAGCAGACGCTCTTATCCAGAGCGACTTACAAATTGGTGCATTCACCTTATGACATCCAGTGGGACAGTCACTTAACAATAGTGCATCTAAAACTTAGGGGGGGGTGGGGTGAGAGGGATTACTTAACCTATCCTAGGTATTCCTTAAAGAGGTGGGGTTTCAGGTGTCTCCGGAAGGTGGTGATTGACTCCGCTGTCCTGGCGTCGTGAGGGAGTTTGTTCCACCATTGGGGGGGCCAGGGCAGCGAACAGTTTTGACTGGGCTGAGCGGGAGCTGTACTTCCTCAGTGGTAGGGAGGCGAGCAGGCCAGAGGTGGATGAACGCAGTGCCCTTGTTTGGGTGTAGGGCCTGATCAGAGCCTGGAGGTACTGAGGTGCCGTTCCCCTCACAGCTCCGTAGGCAAGCACCATGGTCTTGTAGCGGATGCGAGCTTCAACTGGAAGCCAGTGGAGTGAACGGAGGAGCGGGGTGACGTGAGAGAACTTGGGAAGGTTGAACACCAGACGGGCTGCGGCGTTCTGGATGAGTTGAAGGGGTTTAATGGCACAGGCAGGGAGCCCAGCCAACAGCGAGTTGCAGTAATCCAGACGGGAGATGACAAGTGCCTGGATTAGGACCTGCGCCGCTTCCTGTGTGAGGCAGGGTCGTACTCTGCGGATGTTGTAGAGCATGAACCTACAGGAACGGGCCACCGCCTTGATGTTAGTAGAGAACGACAGGGTGTTGTCCAGGATCACGCCAAGGTTCTTGGCGCTCTGGGAGGAGGACACAATGGAGTTGTCGACCGTGATGGCGAGATCATGGAACGGGCAGTCCTTCCCGGGAGGAAGAGCAGCTCCGTCTTGCCGAGGTTCAGCTTGAGGTGGTGATCCGTCATCCACACTGATATGTCTGCCAGACATGCAGAGATGCGATTCGCCACCTGGTCATCAGAAGGGGGAAAGGAGAAGATTAATTGTGTGTCGTCTGCATAGCAATGATAAGAGAGACCATGTGAGGTTATGACAGAGCCAAGTGACTTGGTGTATAGCGAGAATAGGAGAGGGCCAAGAACAGAGCCCTGGGGGACACCAGTGGTGAGAGCGCGTGGTGAGGAGACAGATTCTCGCCACGCCACCTGGTAGGAGCGACCTGTCAGGTAGGACGCAATCCAAGCGTGGGCCGCGCCGGAGATGCCCAACTCGGAGAGGGTGGAGAGGAGGATCTGATGGTTCACAGTATCGAAGGCAGCCGATAGATCTAGAAGGATGAGAGCAGAGGAGAGAGAGTTAGCTTTAGCAGTGCGGAGCGCCTCCGTGATACAGAGGAGAGCAGTCTCAGTTGAATGACTAGTCTTGAAACCTGACTGATTTGGATCAAGAAGGTCATTCAGAGAGAGATAGCGGGAGAGCTGGCCAAGGACGGCACGTTCAAGAGTTTTGGAGAGAAAAGAAAGAAGGGATACTGGTCTGTAATTGTTGACATCGGAGGGATCGAGTGTAGGTGTTCCTAATGTTTGGTATGCTGAGTGTATATCCCTTTAGTTTCCCCACCTCCTCCTCCCTCCTCCCTACTGCTTAACATGAATTCTATCTGATAGTGTATGCATGTTCAGGCCAGGGCTTGACTTGGACTGACAGGAGGTGCCGGTACCTTTTATATTTAGCTGCAGGAACTGCTCAATACTGTTTAGCAAATATTCTGTAAGAGGTGCAGGAACTCAACCAGAAGAACATTTTAGGTGCCGGTGCTCAGTTCGTGTGAGCTCCTGCCCAAGTCAAGTGCTGTGCATAGGTAAAAAGACAAATCCTGCCCCGCATGGAACACTGACGACAAGTAGAGCATATGTGTATTGTTTGCCCAATCTGATTGGGTGGGTCTACGCCCACCCAGGACCACGCCCCTGCAAAGATCTCCACCCCCTTGTTGACAATGAATAAAAGTGACATTTAGGTGAACTGCAGGTAAATAGTGTACAAACTTGCTGCTGTTTGAGACTGATGTAGAGATACAGGAACTCCTGCAGGCAGCACACTAGAGTCTCACGTCTAATCTAACTTGTCCAAATAGATTTACACAGGAGTGTGAGTACGTAGGTAACTGGCTACCGAAAAAGGCTACCGATTACAACAGGATCACAGACACTTTCACTATTCTCACCATATACTCCCATACTCCCATGCATAGTGGCACACATACAATACACTGTAGCCTGCTGTCAGAGAGAAAACTCATCTTCCTCTATCAGTTTATATAGAAATTCATTCTCCATTCAATCCGTTGCACTGAAGTATATATTGACAGACTATATTGACAGACTACAGTTCTCCAAACCCATACCTCTGGAATCACTACTACACTTCTATCCAGTGGAACAGTGAGATGAATCACACAGAGAGATCCACAATTCAGATCGACTTCAGTAGCCTCTGGCAACATCTAGTGGTGATAACACCACACTAACATGCCCCATTCGTTATGATTCACTCCTAAATTCATTTGATTTGAACAAAATGCCATAAGATCTCATGTCTTGTTCTAATCAATAGGCTTTAATCAATAGATCATTAAAGAGTGAAAACTGTACTTGATAAACTACCCTGCATAGGAGGAGCCATTGGCACACGACCCCGATCTGCTACATGTTGACTAACTGTTATCAACGATCAAACCAGTACCAGTCCCCAGGCTGGATTGCAAGCTGCTGTCTAGTACCATCACCCTGACTCTGTATTAAACCACTACCTTCATGGTTCTCTCCAGGTGTCCCTGAGCCGGATTTGTGGTCATTACAGATGACCCTGTTGCCCGCTGACCCTAATCCTCCTAATGTTCTTATAGCCAGTCAGCAAGCAACTAAAACCTACCTACCCTGCCTTTTACTGTAGTGTTATCCCAACCCCTGCTTTCAGCCCAGTGCAGGACATAGCACGGAAAGTGAAAACAACAACAACAACAGCCTTTCCTCCTGGGCTCTCTGAGGGAAGAAATTATTTGGGCAAAAATTCAAGCGAGAGGAATTTGTCAAACCTGTGAGTATTGTAGATAGTATAGTATATCATCATCATCATCACTTCCTCCTTCCTCGTTGTGTCTTATTGGGATTATACATATACACTGAGTATACCAAACAATAGGAACAACTTCCTTATATTGAGTTGCACCCCCCCATTTTCTCCTCAGAACAGCCTCTGTTCATCAGGGCATGGACTCTACAAGGTGTTGAAAGCGTTCCACAGGGATGCTGGCCCATGTTGATTCAAATGCTTCCCACAGTTGTATCAAGTTGGCTGGTTGACCTTTGGGTGGGGGACCATTCTTGATACACACGGGAAACTGTTGAGCTTGAAAAACCCATCAGCGTTGCAGTTATTGACACAACCGTTGCGCCTGGCACTTATTACCATACCCATTTCAAAGGCAATTCAATCTTTTGTGTTGCCCATTCACCCTCAGAATGGCACACATACACAATCCATGTTTCAATTGTCTCGAGGCTTGAAAATCCTTCTTTAACCTGTCTCCTCCCCTTCATCTACACCGATTGAAGTGGATTTAACAAGCGACATCAATAACGGGTCATAGCTTCCACCTGGATTCACCTGGTCAGCCATGTCACGGAAAGAGCTCCGTGTATATACTGTTTTGTACACTCAGTGTTTATTGGCAGTATGACGCATTCTATGATGCTTATTAGTGTACACATGCAGTGAAATGATCAGGCATTGCTTGTTATATGTGGTCTATAACCTTCTCAGGAGTGAATGACACTATGTAGAAGAGGCAGAAATGTTTGGTTAAATGTGTACACTGTTTGCATCAGTTCTTGTGATATACAGTTATATTCTAGGTTTAGATTAGCTTCTGTCTTCAGGAGATTGCTATTTTGATGCATTTGTTGATGAATTTGTTTAATGTCATACAAATTATTTATGAGCTATACTTTAACAGTCTTTATGAGAAATCAACTAAGAATATCACATTTTCTACATAAAACTAATGTGAATATTGAGGTCTCATTATTGATATCAAGTTTTTTTTTATTGAACAATCAATCCATTTAGAATGTTCCGTTCCTATGAGAATGGTTTTGAATGAGTTGAAGTGTTAAATTGGTTATCTTTGTGCAAATCTGCAGTGGAATGTTGGACTCAAGACGTTTACAATGAGTATACAAAGCAGACAGTATGACAATACCGCTAAGGCAGGTATTCCGAGTTTGGGAAGGGGTACTCACAGTGCTGTCGGACGGGGTATGCCAAATATGAATCTGATTCACTCATTCATTTAAAAAAAAAACATAATTATTATGAATATATATATTTTTCCTATTTCTGAATATTTCAGAATATATTTTTATATTTATATTTTCCAACAGGGCTAAACGTTTGGGTGATGTTTTTGTCTTGCCTGCGTAGCCTCGTTTCACAGCCCAAAATAAAATGTAACTATTTAGTGTTCAGCGAAATAACAGGTAGCCATTTTCCCCATTGTATTTGTGGGATCCTGATTATGTTTGTGTGTAGTTGCTTTCTGCACTGCATGTAGCTTCACGGTTCGTTTATTCGCTCTATTGTTTTTGTGCTTTGAGTTCTCTCTTCCTAAATAAAAGGATGGAAACATACTACATTGCATTTTGGTCCACTCCTTATGACGATTGTGACATGGTCCTATAAGAAATCTTTGTCACTTCCCACAAGCCGGGTTGTGACAAAAACACACTCATTCTTATGTTTAATAAATGTATTGTATAGTGTGTGTGTGGCAGGCTTACAATGATGGCAAAAAACAACATTTGAGAGTGCGCTGACCCTGGTGCTAGAGGGGGTACACAGCTGGAGGTTGAATGTTTGAAGGGGTACGGGACTATAAAACATTAGGGAACCACTGCTCTAGATTATACAGTATTTATCATTGATGGGTCCACTTTATAAGTATTCAATACTATGCTATAATTTCATCTGATGGCTTTTCAGTGTTGACTGGCAATGTTAGATATTCATGTAATGTAAGCGAGTGAGTGATATTAATTTGTGAGTGTGTATTTTGTCACAGATCTTGCCCCGACCAGAAGACCTGCTGACCTCTCAGGCTAAAAATACCATGATGCATCTCACCGCCCAGAACCACCGGCTAGCTTCTAAAAATGTATGTAATTCCAAAATACCTAAACTCCATCTGTCAGCCACACAGGGAGGGGAAGAGGAGGTGGTGATGGTGGGTCCGCTTAAGACTGGCTCTACCATGCTGCCAACGCTCGGCCAAGAGGGCCCAGCCACCCAGAGAGACTCCTCGCTCCTAGTCAGGTATGTGTAATGTACTGTTGGCTCACTTGGCTGAGGCAATATACATGTATCTTACATTTGTAAAAAAATACACAATCCTTCCTTCCTGTCCAGGTCTTTCCTGCCTGGCTCATCCCGAGCGAGGGATGGGGAGAACCTGCCCCTGCGGCGGCCTCTGAAGCTGGCCCCTCTGGAGCTGCCCTTGGAGGTACAGAAGGCCCAGAGACAGAAGATGAAGGGGCTTGGTCTGGAGGCCAAGGGTGCTTCCCGCAAACTGGACACTACGGTGGGGGACCAACCCTGCCCCAGGAAGGTGAAGGCCTGTGGGGTGAGAGGAGAGAGACCAGAACTGGTTAAGGGTGCGGCAGAGTGTGTCTCCACCCCATCCCCACATCCCCTGCCCCTGACTGAAACAGCACCCAGAGTCCAGCGACAGCAGAAGGTTCTGAGAGCGGAGCTTGCTCATGCCGACCCAATCCAGAGACACACAGGAGGCATGCTCTCAGAAGATTTTGGCTCTACCATTAAAGACCTCCATCCTCCTCCTAGAAGCAAAACAGTCTCTCCCTCTGCCTCTTTCCCCGTCAGTGCCAAAGCTCAGGCCCAGCAGGCGCCACGTGGCGAGGAGAGAGTATGCCATGCGGCCGGCCCGTTCCAGCAAGAGACCGGCAAAAAGAGGCGTCTGAGGAGGGCAGAGCGCCTCGAGGAGGATCAGAGCAAATCTGACATGTCAACAGGAGGATTACCTGGGGAAGAGGCCAAGCTGGCCCAAGGCTCCCAGCAGGGAAAAGCCCTGAGGGTAGAGAAGACAGAAAAGGCTCGGAGGACAGAGGAAGCCCTGAAGGAAGCCAGTCGTATGCTGGAGAAGGCTTCCAAGAAGAACGTCAGGCCAGAATCACTGGAGAACCCGCTGGAAGTGTCCGGAAAGGCCCTCAGGAGGATGGCAGTGAGCAACCTCCAGGACGCTGTCCTTTGACAGCTGACCCAGGATCTTTGACCTCTTAACCCCTGACTCCTTTTGACCAGCCCAGGAAGTCGTGAAAACAGACTTGACAGTGTTAAACCGTGTGTTTATTTGTGCTTATCACCTGGAAATTATTATAGAAAAACCCCTGCATCTTACTTCACACAGCATCTGGTATTCATAGCAACAAGCCAGTTACAATTGCCAAGTACCCTAGCAGGCAGTATGTATAGTATATAAAACAGGATAAATATAGAAGTATATTATGAACAATATTGATTTTTTATTTTGTAGAAAGATGACTGTAATAAAAATGTTTGCATGCCAACATGGTACCATTAGAATATGTTTAAAAAAATAGTGACATTTAACCATCGTAGATATTCTGACATTGGCTATTCAATGTCATATTTTGGATGAGATATGTCTACGAAACTGACATGCATTCAGGGAATATCATCACGGGCTCATCAGACCGATACATTGGCCTCATCTATGACCGCGGAAGCAGCTTCATTTACACCAAACAATGGCATTGGGTAGTAACATATCAGAACTCACAAAACAGAGCCGCAACAGCAATAGGATGTTTACGTTGACAACAGCAAATAAAGTTCATGAGATTTGAAATATGCCATTTTCATGTCTTCTCTGAATCAGCCACCCCATAGATTGGGAACGGTGTGTTTAGTCCTTCAGTTCATTCTCTCATCTTTCTGCACCTCAGCTACTTCCCGTAGTTCGTGTAATCTCAGAAGAATGCAGTAGTGGTGCGTGGGTAAACACACCGGGGAAGCCTATGTGTTGTGATCATTGTGTTGTTTGCTCTATAACCTGTTAGTTCATATCACGGCCTTGACACCGTGATACATAGTCCTCAGGATGAGGCAATAAGAAGACACAATGGAAGAATAAATTCAACCAAACCCTTGTTTCATCACAAAACCGGAGAGCAACCTCTGTTCGGGGAAATCTACAAATCGTATTGCATGTAACAACCAGTTACATGACCTGCAGCATGGTCAAGGGAGTTCATGTTTCCGACATAAAAAACGATTGATTTAGAAAACAGGAGCTGTTCCAGCACCATTTCAACTTCAACATTTCAACATCATCAAATCAACTATGCTCAGTCTAATACTGTGACAATTAAAATAAAACAATTTAGTCCAATCAACGTAAGCTAAATATGATGTGGCTGTCGATGAAACAGATTTGTGTGTGTGTGTGTGTGTTGTGTGTGTACAAAACCATGTTGACTCACCCTATTTGTAGAGGAATGCCAATGCCATCCTCCTCTCTTTCATGTTGACTAAACGGTCTATCACTCTGTTACTATCACTCAGTTACACACTTTTAGATTTTGTTGTCCTAGGGTACTGTACCTGGCAAAAATGCTTGTTCGCTAGCCTAACTTCCATTCATGGGCAACGTTAACTAGTTACGTTAACTTAGTTAGCCTTCTACATCTAGCTGCATATTGAACTGCCATCCTCTCAGGCCAGAGGCACAACAATGAATGAATGGCCATGATAATCACAGGCCAGTAAGGAGGATTAAGTAACACTACAAGACCAAATCCGTATCTCGACCCATCGCTAATTAGGGGAAATTGCCAATTTAAGCTCGCTAGCCACCGGTGCACAACAACACAACGAGATGCAACAATTCAAGTTGTTTCCGTCAATGAAGTATGAGCTCAATGTGATTTCATAGGAGTGATGTCAAATCGAAATGGGCGTCCCTTGACACTTTTTTTAGTGCCTCCAGGACCATTCACAGTTGAGCTCACTCAGTTTATCTCCACACTGATTGGCTATTATTTTATCATTTTTTCTTTATCAAGGGAGGCCAAATGCTCGCTGGCTTCCCTTGCGTTCAATGCTATGGGGCGGAAACAATGCCATACTCTTTAGGACCAGACAGCATCAAACAGATGTCCTACACACACACAGGCAGAGGTGTGATGCATCGCTCGCTCAGATGCTTCCTCCAGTGAGACACATTCAGCGAATTCTTGCGAATTGAAGGAAAATGATGCAACTGTTTTTCTTTTTTTCTTGGTCAAATTCTTTGGGGAAGTCTGGCTTCCTTTGTCTTCCATGAATACACACCACTGGGAGAATGCAAAAGTGAATTATTTTCAGGTCAACCATGATACAAGTCAGTATTCAACATCCATCCACATCTGAGGACAGCGAGCACTGTTACCTTCAAGTAGGTTTTAAATTATCATTATTCTTTTTTACCTTTGTTTAACCAGGCAAGTCAGTGAAAAAAAATTCTGATTTTCAATGACAGTGGGTTAACTACCTGTTCAGGGGCAGAACGACAGAATTGTACCTTGTCAGCTCGGGGGTTTGAACTTGCAACCTTCCGGTTACTAGTCCAACGCTCTAACCACTAGGCTACCCTGCAGGCCCATTTTCAGGCATTTGAGACGGGGCTGGTGGATGGGCTTAAGCATCGGCCTCTGATTCCAAAGTTAGCAAGTTCCAATCCAGCGATAGGCAACAAAAAAAACTCAAACTTTAACCTTTGCGTTCAGAGTTAATGCCTAACTTTAAGATTTCTGAGTTAATCCCTAAATTTAACGCGAACCTTACAAGTTCAGAGTTTTGAGAAACATGGATGAATTTCTAATTCTGACATGAGACTGTGAGAGCTAGTTGCTTTTGGCAGTGTTTTTCCTCCTATCAAAATGCATTACAGCTCTGTGTGGGTTGGGCAACAGAACAAACCCTATCCCTCACTGCAACAAGTGAATCTCCAGGTTCCTTCCACTCTGAAAGAATGACTGAAGAACACTCACATAAAAAGGTCTACGTTCTACCAATCGGAACAGAGGATGCTACTCTAGACATCAAAGCCTTGAGATGATCCATTTCTTTTCAAGTTATTCCCTGATTCTAGATTTAGACATTCCAGGCTGTAGTTATGGATTTCATTTAGGTAATGTATGCTGACCCGTGACTGAATCAGGTAGTTTATCATAGAGAAAAGAAAAGTCTCCCAAAACATATTTGAGTTTTAAAGGTCAATTGTTTTTGCAGGTATGTCAAAGTGAACTGACAGTGAGAAAACACATGCAAAACCACATCACAGTCATTCAACATAAAAAAAAAACTTCTTATCAAGTGAGTTGTAGTAGGCAAGTTTAATTTACAGACTTGCCCCATGAACCCCAAATCAGGGTACAGAAGACAACAAGAGCCTTCTAACACACTGCGTCCTGCTTTGAGTCATGCTGCATTCTGACAGTGAATAGATATAATTTGTTTTTATGTATATGTCAACCCTTCGGGAATTGAACCTACAACTATAAGGAGTCAGATGGCTTCTCAACCCTCAACGAGTCACTGACACCAGTAGCACATTAACACCCATCTGCTCCAGACCATCATCCGACCACCAGACTTCATTACCCTCACACCACACCGGGGCTATGGTTAGACTGGCCTGTGCTAACTTGCCCTGGCTAACTGAGTACAAAGGTAACCACAAATAGGATCTCAGAATGTATAGCTGTTGTCTAGTGTATGTATTTGTCAATGAAGTACAATTATAATTAATAGTTAATAATAATCATTTTGGTGGGTGCTTATATTTGTCCTACTTCACACATCAGAAAGTATTCATAAATCTTGACTGATTCCACATTCTGTTGTGATTCCACATTCTGTTGCCTGAATTCAGCCTGAATTTTTTCTTTCTCACCCATCTACACACACCCCATAATGACAAAGTGAAAACACGTTGTTCGGAATTTTGTCAAATTTATTGAAAATGAAATGAAATACAGAAATATCACATTTACATACAGTTGAAGTCGGAAGTTTCCATGCACTTAGGTTGCAGTCACAGGGGTGGCAGCATCATGTTGTGGGGGTGGCAGCATCATGTTGTGGGGGTGGCAGCATCATGTTGTGGGGGTGGCAAGCATCATGTTGTGGGGGTGGCAGCATCATGTTGTGGGGGTGGCAGCATCATGTTGTGGGGGTGGCAGCATCATGTTGTGGGGGTGGAAGCATCATGTTGTGGGGGTGGCAGCATCATGTTGTCGGGGTGGCAGCATCATGTTGTGGGGGTGGCAGCATCATGTTGTCGGGGTGGCAGCATCATGTTGTGGGGGTGGAAGCATCAGGATGCATGTTTTGGAATATGTTTATTCTGCACAGGCTTCCTTCTTTTAACTATGTCAATTGGATTATTATTGTGGAGTAGCTACAATGTTGTTGATCTATCCTCAGTTTTCTGCTATTACAGCCAAACCAAAGGGGTTGAATACCTACATTTGAAGTCGGAGTCATTAAAACTTTATTTTCAACCAATTCACAAATTTCTTGTTAACAACTATAGTTTTGGCAAGTCGGTTAGGACATCTACTTTGTGCATGACACAACTCATTTTTTCCAACAATTGTTTACAGACAAATGATTTAACTTATAATTCACTGTATCACAATTCCAGTGGGTCAGAAGTTTACATACATTAAGTTGACTGTGCCTTAAACAGCTTGGAAAATTCCAGAAAATGATGTCATGGCTTTAGAAACTTCTGATAGGCTAATTGACATAATTTGAGTCAATTGGAGATGTATCTGTGGATATATTTCAAGGCCTACCTTCAAACTCAGTGGCTCTTTGCTTGACATCATGGGGAAATTAGAAGAAATTAGCCAGAGTTGAAATGTATTTAGCTTAGGTGTATGTACATTTCAGACTCCAGACATTTCAGCTTTTTATTTTTAATACATTTGTAAAAATGTGTATGAACATATAATTACACTTTGACATTATTTGGAATTGGGTGTAGGCCAGTGACCAAAAATCACACAATAAAATGTTGAAAAATTCAAAAGGGATGAATACTTTCTGAAGGCACCATACAAGTGCCTACGTACGGGGGGGGGGGTGAGTGAAGCATGTGAAATCAGCAAGGCACCTCGACCTGAGAGACTTCTATACCACAAAGGGGCCTGACTAGGCGAGAGAGAGGGGTTCTGAGACAGCTATTGGGGAAAAGGACACTTTCCATTCTGACAGGAGATAGGTGGCAACTTCAGTGAGAGAGAGAGAGAGAGAGAGAGAGAGAGAGAGAGAGAGAGAGAGAGAGAGAGAGAGAGAGAGAGAGAGAGAGAGAGAGAGAGAGAGAGAGAGAGAGAGAGAGAGAGAGAGAGAGAGAGAGGGAATGTTATGGACAGAGAAAACCAAACCATTGGAGAACAAGACCACTGCTTCCCCTTTCTTTCCCCCTCCTGCAGGGTACATGGCTGACAACACGGAATCTTGGTAACATTACTTCTCAATGCGGTTAACAGAGATGTTCTTAAATTGTTTAAAATAATTTAGCCTTTTCTGAATGTACAACTGGTGTTCTACTACACAAGAGTCAGCTGAGATGAGGAGCACAAGACAGTATAAAGCGCAAGCACACGTGTTCCTTGGTAATCATTTCCCCGACTCAAATACACCCTTCCCCATCACACAGCAAGTCCCCTGATACAGTAGACCCAGCCCACCACGGTCCTCCGCAGGCGGCTAGGGCAGCTCTGCTGTGGCTATCTCTGAGCCAGGGCTATGGCTGGAGGGTTGGAGGGGTTGGAAAGAGGAGGCAGTGGCTGAAAGAGAAGCTGTGTGCCTCCTGTCCCCGAGGGCAGCAACACTTCAGATGGTCACAGCCCCAGGAACCGTAAAAAAAACAGACAAAAATATAACCAGAAAGTTGGTCTATAATTGGCCAGGCCTGTCGTGGTTCTTTATGTCTGTGAGCCGAGCAGCTAGAGCAGTACAAGCTCGTCCCCTAGTGAAACCCTACACTTTCCCCTTCAGTCAGTTCCTCCCTGCCACTCTATCCACCTATCCAAGAGGTTGTAGCAGAATCTCACTGACTTTTTATCAGCACTACACTGGATTGACATCGTTGTGGATTTGACTTGATCCTAATTTCTTCACACCTGTAAAGGAGGATCCTTGGGGGGGTTTATCATTGGATGGGGGGGCGTGTCCTTTATGCTGAGCTAAGGGACAAGCGCACATGCGAGACTTGGAGGATAGGGACCACACAGAGAGACCTCCAGTGAAACTGAGTGGTCAGCAATCCAGGTAGGATTAAATAAATCTGTCTCATATCAATTGTTTTATCTCTGGCAATTGATCATTTATTTGGAGGGTAGATTTATGTTTTTGTGCATTTGGATTTTTGTGTTTGCGATGAATTGCTCAGAGGAGATTCTCCATCAGGAGTAGCTATCTTTTCCTTTTGGACTGGAAAACTGGTGCTGTTTTTTACATCATTGCTGGATGATGGAAGTCAGGTTTCTGGAATAGACATCTGCATTGTAGTCCCTGGTCTGCCATTGAGAAAGGAGGTGGAAACACACAGGCCCCATGCAAGATACAGACCACACTTTGTACGAGGGAGATCTGGGCTCAGGATTGGGCTGCTGAGCGGACTAAGTAAAATCACCATGTTTTTATCTTTTTAGTCAATTATTTCAAAGTCAACATTTTGAGACAGAGTTGAAAGCGTGATGTAGGGAACACATGTGGTGACAACTGGTGGCTGTGGTGTAAAATGCTTTATCTGATCGGGCAAAGTTATGCGGAATGCAAAGTAGCACTAAATTAGTGTTAAGTTTCACAATTTGATCTCTCAGATGAGCAATCTGTTGAATAGTTAGTTATTCAAGATGTAGGCCTATCATGTGTCTTGCGGGTGGATGAGTGGATAGTTTTTAAAAGACTGAAAAGTTTCCCAGTAGGCAATATGCTTTGAGCGGGCGTTTGAGATAGACTATACTTTCATTTTCGTCAGCTTTAAATACACACTAATTACAGCAATTGCAGCCATTTCCCTAATAGGCCTTGAGCTTCTTAATAATGGCAGTAAAACCTAAGAAAGCTCCAGGGCATAAATAGCTCTGTGGTAAATCAGATAAAGTAAGTTAATGCCAAACTAACCAGACTAGAGGTTAAACCTAACGGCATGATGACCATGGTCCTGGAGGATAATGGACAAATAAGCAAAGTGTAGGACATCGCACAATTGTTACGTGGCTGTGGGCGCTCCCCTATGATGTACTGTAACTGTAGAACGCAAGAGAGGAGAAGAGGAATCATATCAACAGAATTTAAACTTGGCCATGCACTGTATGTACAAGATTCGCTGTTAAAAAAAGTATAAAACAAAGTCAAAGCAGTATGACAGCTCAAGGAGAATGGTAAGACGTTGCCACATCATCAGGCTTCCATACACCAAAACCACACAGAGCTTTCCCCACACAACACTAGTCTAGCAATCTGATGACAGAGTAGCATTGGGCCCACAGCCTTATATTTGTCTCTGGTCCTTGGGCCTAGTTCACTGCTGTTAAATCACACGGAGACACTTCCTGTAAGGATGACTTCAAGATATAGATAAGTTTGATGACACAGGCATTGTGACTTTGGTGACTCAGTGAGCGCTAGCAGAGTTGATGTGTGTGTGTGTGTGTGTGTGTGTGTGTGTGTGTGTGTGTGTGTGTGTGTGTGTGTGTGTGTGTGTGTGTGTGTGTGTGTGTGTGTGTGTGTGTGTGTGTGTGTGTGTGTGTGTGTGTGTGTGTGTGTGTGTGTGTGTGTGTGTGTGTGTGTGTGTGTGTGTGACCCACTTCTATGTTACACTATGTAACTCCAGGAGCACTGTCACTGATTTCTTTCCAATGACAAACCACTCAGTGGTTTTTACTCCCAATCAGTCCAGTCACTGGGTTAGTTTCAATTGGCCTGCTCAACTGGCACATTCCTCAAGGAATCTACTTCCAGAAAAGATGCAACACCTTTAGAAGAATCCTCAATGATTAAATGAGAGCTTGAGTATAGAATTTTAGCTGTTTGTAAAATCAATATTCCCAAAATAACAGCTGCTTATCTGAATCACAAGACATTTAACATCATATTGCATTCCAGTATTGTGGTTTAGGATATTGTGGTTTAGGATATTGTGGTTTAGGATATTGTGGCTCAGGCAACAGGACATTTCCAGTTGTCTCTTGCACCTGTCTGCTTCTTGACATGATGATCTGTTGATGTCTGGGCATTTCCCATGAGCACCAATGATGTAAAAAGGGCTTTAAAAATACATTTGAATTGACCCTCTCTCTCTCTCTCTGCCCCTCTCTGTGATTTCTCTACAGGTAATGTCATCTCTCCCGGCTCTTACAGACACTTACCACCTAACCTCTCTTTCCATTGACTGTAACCAGCATCCTCACCCACTGAGCACCGACCAACACCGGACGTCCATGGACGTTGAAAAGTAGTTGAAATTTGGTCAGTTCACCCTGGCCTTGTTGTTAAAGTCCACAGACGGACTGGACCAAATCTGAACCTACCATAGATGTATGTTTCACATGTTTGGACAGAACAGTAAAGTACAGTACAGTATAATGTACTGAACATATCTACTTTACTTTACTGTACTCTACTGAACTCTACTCTGCTTTGCTGTGATGGACAAACTTGTGAAACATAGACGTCTATGACTGCTTCAGACTTGGTCCAGACTAGCCAAATGTGGTTTTGCTTGGAGGCGGAGCATATTACAATAATAGCCAGTATGTATAATAATACCCAAATATGCAAAAGAAGGATATTGTGTATTTCTGCCTGTGTGTGTGTACCTATTCAGGATACATCACTGTGAAGAGAATGACATGCACATCCATAATTATGCACTTTCTGTGTAGTACAGATCAGGGACCCATAATGTAACTCCCTTACCATAATTATGTTCACCTGCTGTAGTTCAATAACCAAAATACATTTTTCAAAACTGACACCCCATTGTTTCTACAGACATATTTGAATATTAATTGGGAGCAGGTATTCAGCAGAGTTCTTTGGAAAACGTGGCCGCATAAAAACCGGAGTAAGATTTTACCATCATTTTGTTACCAAACTTTGCATCTGCACAGTTCTTCTGGTAAATGTGTTCATGTGAAACTTTGAAATCAACGGTTTTTGTTTGGCATACATTCCAAAGTGAAAACTCTAAGTCAAAGCGTACTTCCGTTACTGTGGAATTTCCCGTCTCCAGGTTGGAAACCTAGGATCAAATCATAAGCAGACGAGAGGCCGATATGGAGCTGCGACTGGCATGCAGGGCTTCCCTAGTCCTGGTCGTACTGGCACTGGCTCTCTCAGGACAGAGGGTTGATGCTCAAAGCAGGGCAGGTAAGGGCATCAGCTGTAACTAGCTGGTTCAAATAGTATTTGTTTTCTTTCATATACTTTGAGCCACACTGAGCTTGTCTGGCTCAAAGGAACCAATGGAGTGGTCCTAAAAGAAGAAACCCTGCCCACCTGGCACTCCACAGTAGCTCAATCCTCAAGAGTTAGACATAAAATAAATACAATTTGAACCCAAGCCTGGTTCTTACTATCTTTATGTACAGTACTGGGAATTCCTCAGGACTGAATTGTAACATACTACCTTTCACTACCTTTCAGGCTGTAAGAACGTGCACTATGACCTGGTGTTCATCCTGGACACGTCGTCCAGTGTGGGGAAGGAGAACTTTGAGAAGATCCGCCAGTGGGTCTCCAACCTGGTGGAGTCGTTCGACGTGGGCCCGGACAAGACACGTGTGGCCGTGGTACGCTACAGCGACCGGCCCACCACCGAGTTCAACCTGGGACTCTACCGCACCATGGACGAGGTGAAGAGGGCCGCCAGGAACATCCGCTACCTGGGAGGGAATACCATGACCGGGGAGGCCATCAGCTACACCACCACCAACATCTTCACAGAGCGGGCCGGTGCCAGGCCTGCAGCCAAGGGCATCCAGAAGGTGGCTATCCTCCTGACAGACGGGAGGAGTCAGGATTACGTGTTGGAACCGTCAAAGGCGGCGTCGAAGGCTGGGGTGAGGATGTTCGCTGTGGGCATCGGGGAGGCTCTGAAGGTGGAGCTGGAGGAGATCGTTGCAGAACCTAAGAACGCTCACGTGTTCCATGTGACAGACTTCAATGCCATCGACAAGATCAGAGGGCGGCTGAGGAGACGGCTCTGTGAAAGTAAGTAACCAATCACACAGGCTCTGTGAGAGTAAGAAGGAGACTGTTGAGAAGGAGGCTCTGTGAGAGTAAGAAGGAGACTGTTGAGAAGGAGGCTCTGTGAGAGTAAGAAGGAGACTGTTGAGAAGGAGGCTCTGTGAGAGTAAGAAGGAGACTGTTGAGAAGGAGGCTCTGTGAGAGTAAGAAGGAGACTGTTGAGAAGGAGGCTCTGTGAGAGTAAGAAGGAGACTGTTGAGAAGGAGGACTGTTGAGAAGGAGGCTCTGTGAGAGTAAGAGAGACTGTTGAGAAGGAGGCTCTGTGAGTAGTAAGAAGACTGAGACTGTTGAGAAGGAGAAGGAGGCTCTGTGAGAGACTGTTGAGAAGGAGGCTCTGTGAGAGTAAGAAGGAGACTGTTGAGAAGGAGGCTCTGTGAGAGTAAGAAGGAGACTGTTGAGAAGGAGGCTCTGTGAGAGTAAGAAGGAGACTGTTGAGAAGGAGGCTCTGTGAGAGTAAGAAGGAGACTGTTGAGAAGGAGGCTCTGTGAGAGTAGGTTATCAGGTGTATGATTTTTCTGTGACTGCCCTTGCTCTTTAGTTTGTCAGGAAACAAATTCCAGCAAGATGTCTACATTACATACACAATCAGGATGACAGAATTGGGTTTCAAATTCCATTGGAAAGGCAGCTACTTCTATTAATCAAAAGCCTAAACCTTCTTAATATATAACATGTGCCTTTAAAATGCACTTTAAAGATAGCTAAATCCATATCACTCTGAACGTATGTACCCTTAAAACACACTGCAATTATCCCCTTCACTATACACTCCAAAACAAACGTCTTTCCTCTCGCATAGGCCTTTCCCCTCGACTAAGCCCACTCCTTCCTGTGCTTCCTCGTCCCTGACTGGATGTGACATGATATGTGTGAGGTGTGGGCGTTAAGCAGAGATCGACTAGTGAATTATAGTTTTTGCAACAGATACATTTTTGTGGCCGCTTGCCCCAGTGACTACTGGGTAAACGTTTGGTTAAGATGTGCGGAACGCTGGATAGCCTGAACTACTCTAACCTCAATGTCTTTTCCAGGACCCAGCTACAGTACTACACATCCTCTGACAGGGACACTTTCAGTACAAATATGTCGCAATATTTTTGTTAGTCATTATAAATAACAACAAATATATATTTAAAATGCCTTGGCAAGAAACATTTCTAAGTGCTAAAACAGTGAGGTATGTGGCCTGGGGTGGCTCTGGGCAGGTGAGGAAAGTGGAGGAGTGAGTGTGTACTGTACGTACAGGACAGGACAGAAGATGGTTGGTTGGATGCTTCACACTTCACACTCCACAGTTTGCACTCCCCACTAAAACTAGCTGGACGGGAAAGCAGTGTATGCCTGAAACGGAAAAATCTAAACGGGATCCTTACGACCTCCATGCTCTGACGTCAACGTTTACATTTAAAATGGCTAATGTAAGGGCAGGAGTTATGGTAAGTGTAGCGGTTAAAAAGGTTAGGGCTAGGGCAAAGACAGCACAGCGTGTTTTAGAAACTTTGTGGTTAGGGTTTAGGGTAGGGACGTCCCAAGGATTCCGCGGTCACACGGCTGTACCTGACGATCAGGGCCTCGTCACGAGATAAGTGTTGGACCATCATTTGAACATCGGCTGTCTCTGAAATGCCACTCCATTGGGAACTGGTCAAATGTCGTGCACTACGAAGGGAATAGGGTGCCATTATAGATGCACTCATTGATTCACTCACTGACTGCTGTTCGAGCACAACAGGACAGCAACACTACGGTACTCAGAGCTGTGTTCAGTGTTAACTCAGAATCATACTGTAAGCAGAGCCTCTATTCTATACTTAGGTCAGACAGGCACCCTTGTGTAGTTAGTGACACTTTACCCACTTGAGTTTGGCAAGGCGCAAGGAGATTCATTTGGAAGCTCTTAACCCTGAGCCTTCCCTTTGAGACCACATATTCCAATGTTCATATACCCACCTTGAGCTCCATCTATACATTCCTCACTAGTCATAATGCTTCCAGATATGCATTCTATTATGGTATGAGGATAAGTGCACCCAGGGGTCACTACACAGAACTGATTTTGCCCAGGCCACAGGTTCATGGCCATCCAACATGTTTCTTTCTGTAATCTCTATGATCACCATGCTGCTAGTGTATCTAAGAATATCGGTCGGCACCACACAGAGCGGCCTAAGTTATTTTTGCTCTGAAAATTACAGTTCTAATGTTTCAAGTAGGTCCTACAGAGCATTTTAGGACTTCTACATTGTATGTTTTCACCTTTTCATCAAATGTTACCAGCCCACCACTGTTAAACAAAGTGCTGGGAGAATATACTTTATATATACATTATAAACACAGAAACATTTGAACTCAACTAAACGTGAAAGGCGTGATAGCTCAATCAAAGACTATTTAAATGCCATGATCTTTCTACTGATGAGCCGGTTTGAGGCATCACTACAGTCCCTGGTTCGAATCCAGGCTGTATCACATCCGGCCGTGATTGGGAGTCGCATAGGGAGGTACACAATTGGCCCAGCGTCTTCCGGGTTTGGCCGGGGTAGGCCGGCATTGTAATTAAGAATTTGTTATTAACTGACTTGCCTTGTTAAATAAAAAAAATAAAAATACAGTACACACGATTTGATCAAAGTGTAACACCACTGTAGGTTTGGCTATTCCAGTGCTTTGGCTTCAGAGGATGCAGTTGATGAATGGCTTCCTAGCCTGGCACCTACTGTACTACCATACCCTGTTCAAAGGCAATTTAGTATTTTGTCTTGCCCATTCAACCTCTGAAATGACACACATAATCCATGTCTCAATTGTCTCAAGGCTTAAACATCCTTCTTTAACCTGTCTCCTCCCCTTCATCTACACTGATTGAAGTGGATTAAACAAGTGACATCAATAACAGATCATAACTTTCAACTAGATTCACCTGGTCAGTCTGTCATGGAAAGAGCAGGTGTTCTTAATTATTTGTATAGTCAGTGTATATATATATTTATATATATATATATACACTGACTATACAAATAAATATATATATATATATATCTATACACACACACACACACACACACACACACACACACACACACACACACACACACACAATGCAGATTCAGCTCAAGTTGCTGTTGCATTGTATGTTACTGCTGGTGTATTAGACCTATGATATACCACTGGGCCCCAGAAGCAAAGAGCTCTGCCCTGCATTGCTTCCATTTTAATACCTCTGAGGTGGATCTCTAAATTATAGATGTTGGGCCACAAGGAGAGGGAGCAGCTAGCTCTGCAGTGAAATCAGTCTCAGACCTTCAGTTATGGCTGCATCTTAAAACACATTGACGCATCATTTAAAAATGTTTTTTTTTAACCTTTATTTAACTAGGCAAGCCAGTTAAGAGCAAATTCGTATTTACAATGACGGCCTAGGAAAAGTGGGCTAACTGCCTTGTACAGGGGCAGAATGACAGATTTGACCTTGTCAGCTCGGGGACTCAATCTAGCAACCTTCCAGTTACTGGCCCAACGCTCTGACCACTAGGCTACCTGCTGCATAACTATCTTTTCTAAGCTAGCATTGTAATTGTTGGCCACAATAGGTATGTAGTATTACTAAAAAGTGATTTAAACAACCTCCTATAACCACCAGCAAATCCTTTCCTGTTATACGTTTGGAAATACTTAAATAGAGGAAAACTACACGCAAAAACTATCTTTTGGTGTTTGTTGTGTCATTAGTTCATTGTTAACATAGTCCCAAACTGTTTTGCGTGTCAGAAATCCAGTTTAAGATATATACTTTTTTTGGCATCATATGTAAAAACACAAATAAAAGTTAGAAGAAAGACGTAGTCTAACAAGTTAACGCAAACTGAACAAGCAAGGACACAAACAATCACACAACATGAAGCACAGCTCAGAGAGAGAGACCACGTCACGTGTAGAAATCATCGCTTGCTTACTTCGTCTTCTGCCCCAGTAAACAACGTATTACTAGACATGAAGACCGTGACACACTAACAGTCTACCAAGGATACACTGTCTACCTGGATTTTCCAATTATGCACTTGACTCTGCATTTACAAAGAACAAGACATGCCAAGAGTCTGAGCCATCCCTGTAAAATGGTTAAAGTTAATGTCATCCTAACTCAACAAAGTCCTTTTTATAGCTGCGATTAAAGAAAATTACAGGGTCTGATAGTACATGATTGTCAGAGACACGATCTGCTGTGCGGTTTGGGTGTCTGGCTGCTTTACACACACACGCACCCACACGCACACACACACACGCGCGCACACACACACACACACACACACACACACACACACACACACACACACACACACACACACACACACACACACACACACACACACACACACACACACACACACACACACACACACACACACACACACACACACACACACACACACACACACACACACACACACACACACACACACATCTCAGAGTGATGCCAGTGGTGACAGAGAAGAATGGCCACACCCCCAATCAGGGTTAGTTTGCATTGGCAGAGCGGAGAAGTATTTTCTATTTGAAAGAGGGAATACCCCATCCTGAATGTTCCATGTATTTGTTGCTGAGGAGACAGGTATCAATGCTGCTGGCACAATGGGATGGAGATTAGTGGCTCAGTTGGAGACGGGGTACAGTATAATGTCAATGTACCCACCTCACTCTACTTTCCTGGAACACTGTATGGTTTGTTGTATGATGTTCATGTGCAAAAACAGGCAATTTAGAGACCTCAATTCTCATTCCTTTGATCTCTATTGATCAAATCTCTGAAACAGTTGTCAGCTATGACGATTGAGAAGAGAGCAGACCCACTAGCACTAAATGGTGTTGACGATGTAGTTATGTAAATTCCTCAACATAGTTGTGTTAAGACCAGAGGAATTCAGTTTTAACTCACATTATTGGCTTTGAACCGTGATGCTACTGTATGATAAGTCGGCATCAGAGGAACTAACTGCACTTACACACTTATGATTATCAATACATTTGTGTGTGTGTGTGTGTGTGTGTGTGTGTGTGTGTGTGTGTGTGTGTGTGTGTGTGTGTGTGTGTGTGTGTGTGTGTGTGTGTGTGTGTGTGTGTGTGTGTGTGTGTGTGTGCGTGCGAGTGCGTGCGTGCGTGCGTGCGTGCGTGCGTGCGTGTGTGTGTGTGAGAGAGAGAGAGAGTCTAACACGGTCACCGCTGGGGTTGGTGCATGCAGCCCTACTCCTACTGGAGCCAGAGGGAATGTATCTTCTGTCTGGGTGCAGTCTGTCTGTGTCAAATAGACTGTCTCAGATCTACAGGTAGTTTCAATGAAGGATCCCATTTCAATGGGACACTCCATTTTTAACTCTGATCATCTAGTTAAAACGAATAAGCCTATTCAATGACAACTATGTAGCTAACAAAAGTTTCTAGGAATCCAATCATTGTATACTTGCAGCGGAAGACAAATTATAATACAAAGTGCTACCTTGAATTACTGTATATGAAAGGCATAAACTATAAGATTTTCTCTTACCCCAATCTACTTCTGCTCTCTCAGATGTGCTATGCCCCAATATGAAGGTCCAACCAGACCGCTTCAAGCCCAACAGCACCAGCTATGGATTGGAAGAAGTTCCAGGTAAATACAACTTTTCTTCTCCTTTTTTCACTTTAAACTTTTCTCAGTGTTTCACAATCATCAAACATAATGGTCAAATGCCAGGTATCTTAGGTCTGACTGAAAGGATCATTGGATCTATGCAATCATGGTAAATAACAGCATCGGACTACAGGCCTGCTACACAAATATCTGTTTGTTTTTCATTCTTTTTTAATATGTAAGACCAGATGGTAAATGAATTTCTAAATGACTTTCTATTCCTTCTCCTCTGTCACTAAAGACCTTCCTTCGAGAACCCAACGGAAGAAGTATTTGAGACAAGCTAAAACATATCGATTCATTTATCCATTCGCTGGGGCAGTTTTCCATTGCTATAATGTTACAAAAAGTATCAAAGCTTTCTCCTGAAGTAGCCTCCCTGGAGATGATCCACAGACTTTCCATTCGACTATAAGAGGAGGTGGGGCGTTTGGCTAAATGAACAGAAACTATATCACTATCTATGACATCTTAAAAATAGTCATTATGTTCTAGTTCTCTATTTACTAGTTATATTAAAGGACCCTAAGCATGTTCAGGTTCTTCTTGTGGTCTCTATTTTCAGTGGCTGTGTTTCTGAGTTTGAGAAAAGTGGAGCTGTAGTGCTTAACCAGATAGGTAGGATGTTGTCTTACAGTCTTAAGGGATCTAAGTTCCTGTCTATGCCTCCCACTCACATTCACCACGCTAAGAGCAGAAACAGACAGGGATGGGAAGTCTGACTCCTGCTACAGCCTCGTTACCTGGGGAGAGGGAACTGTCAAATCTAGTTTGAAACGCTTACAATATCGTGAAAGCAGATCAGAAAACAAGTATTGGAGTCACGACACGGAGATGTCTAACTCACAGAGAACATAGAGCAGTGAGAAATGCTAGCTTTACAGGCTGTTCAAAATGCTAATTTGCCTCGCAATCTAGTGTATCAAAGCGATATGAATAATGACATAATTCAGAGTTTTACTGCTTAATTCTCTTTCCTTTACTGCTCCTGAGTATTGAAACAGCTTTTCAGCCAAGTTCAGGAAAACCCTTTCCGGGGGAGAACAGAGGTTTTACAATGTTGGTTGTAAACCTGTCTGAGAAGCTGAGGCCTTCTGGCAGAGCTGGTGTTTAAAACAACAGCTTCTCCAGTGGTTCCCGCTGACTAGACCTGATAAATCACATCCTCTAGTAGACAACACCAGGGTGCTAATTATGGGGCTGGGCATTTACTGCAGTATAAAGAGGAAGCAATCAGGATAAATCACTACAACTACATGCAGTTGTTTGAAAACGCATCATATTCACAACAACAATAATTGTATGCACCCATAACTTTAGGCCACTGGATTAAAGCTTCTGCTAAATCAAATCAAATTCAAATCAAATGTATTTATATAGCCCTTCGTACATCAGCTGATATCTCAAAGTGCTGTACAGAAACCCAGCCTAAAACCCCAAACAGCAAGCAATGCAGTTGTAGAATCACGGTGGCTAGGAAAAACTCCCTAGAAAGGCCAAAACCTAGGAAGAAACCTAGAGAGGAACCAGGCTATGTGGGGTGGCCAGTCCTCTTCTGGCTGGGCTTTATAAATACATTTGATTGATGTCTTGAGATGTTGCTTCAATATATCCACATCATTTTCCCCTCTCATGATGCCATCTATTTTGTGAAGTGCACCAGTCCCTTCTGTAGCAAAGCACCCCGACAACATGATGCTGCCACCCCCGTGCTTCACGGTTGGGATGGTGTTCTTCGGCTTGCAAGCCTCCCCCCTTTTCCTCAAAACATAACAATGGTCATTGTGGCCAAACAGTTCTATTTTTGTTATGTTTCTTCAGACCAGAGGACATTTCTCCAAAAAGTATTATCTTTATCCCCATGTGCAGTTGCAAACCATGGTCTGGCATTTTTTATGGCGGTTTTGGAGCAGAGGCTTCTTCCTTACTGAGCGGCCTATCAGGTTATATCGATATAGGACTTGTTTTACTGTGGATATAGATTCTTTTGTAACGGTTTCCTCCAGCATCTTCACAAGGTCCTTTGATGTTGTTCTGGGATTGATTTGCACTTTTCGCACCAAAGTACGTTCATCTCTAGTAGACCGAACATGTCTCCTTCTTGGGTGGTATGATGGCTGCGTGGTCCCATGGTGTTTAAACTTGCTTACGATTGTTTATACAGATGAACGTGGTACCTTCAGTCATTTGGAAATTGCTCCCAAGGATGAGCCAGACTTGTGGAGGTCTACAATTTTTTTTCTGAGGTCTTGGCTGATTTCTTTTGATTTTCCCATGATGTCAAGCAGAGGCACTGAGTTTGAAGGTAGGCTTTAAAACACATCCACAGGTACACCTCCAATTCACGCAAATCATGTCAATTAGCCTATCTGAAGCTTCTAAAGCCATGGCATCATTTTCTGGAATTTTCCAAGCTGTTTAAAGGTACAGTCAACTCAGTGTATGTAAACTTCTGACCCACTGGAATTGTGATACAGAGCGAATTAGAAGAGAAATAATCTGTCTGTAAAGAATTGTTGGAAAAATTACTTGTGTCATGCACAAAGTAGGTGTTCTAACCGACTTGCCAAAACTATAGTTCGTTTACAAGAAATTTGTGGATTGGTTGAAAAGCAAGTTTTAATGACTCCAACCTAAGTGTGTGTAAACTTCCGACTTCAACTGTACCTCGATTACCTCGTACTCCTGCACATTAACTAGGTACTGGTATTCCTTGAATATATACAGTACCAGTCAAAAGTTTGGACACACCTACTCATTCATGGGTTTTTCTTTATTTTTACTATTTTCTACATTGTTGATTAATAGTGCAGACATCAAAACTATGAAATATATGGAATCATGTAGTGACCAAAAAAGTGTTAATCAAATCAAAAAAATATTTTATATTTGAGATTCTTGAAAGTAGCCACCCTTTTCCTTGATGACAGCTCTGCACTCGCTTGGTATTCTCTGAACCAGCTTCACCTGGAATGCTTTTCCAAAGGTCTTGAAGTAGCACTTGTTGGCATATTCTGAGCACTTGTTGGATGCTTTTCCTTCACTCTGCGGTCCAACTCATCCCAAACCATCTCAAATGTGTTGAGGTCAGGTGATTGTGGAGGCCGGGTCATCTGATGCAGCACTCCATCACTCTCTTCCTTTGTCAAATAGCCCTTACACAGCCTGGAGATGTTTTGGGTCATTGTCCTGTTGAAAAACAAAATGATAGTCCCACTTAGCACAAATGAAATGGGATGGCGTATCACTGCAGAATGCTGTGGTAGCCATGCTGGTTAATTGTGCCTTGAATTCGAAATAAATCACAGACAGTGTCACCAGCAAAGCACCCCCACACCTCCTCCTATATGCGTCACGGTGGGAACCACACATGCGGAGATAATCCGTTCACCTACTCTGCGTCTCACAAAGGCATGGCAGTTGGAACCAAAAATCTTAAATTTGCTCTCATCAGACCAAAGGACAGATTTTCACCAGTCTAATGTTCATTGCTAGTGTTTCTGGGACCAAGCATGTCTCTTTTTATTATTAGTTTCCTTTAGTAGTGATTTCTTTGCAGCAATTCGACCACGAAGGCCTGATTCACCAGGTCTCCTCTGAACAGTTGATGTTGAGATGTTACTTGAACTCTGTGAAGCATTTATTTGGGCTGAAAATTCTGAGGCTGGTAACTCTATGACCTCTGGGTCTTCCTTTCCTGTGGCTGTTCTCATGAGAGACAGTTTCATCATAACACTTGATTTTTTTTGCAGCTGCATTTGAAGAAACTTTAAAAGTTCTTGAAATGTTCCGATTTGACTGACCTGGTGGACCGTCGTTTCTCATTATTTTATTGAGCTGTTCATTTATTTAACCTTTATTTAACTAGGCAAGTCAGTTAAGAACAAATTCTTATTTAGAATTACCGGCCTACCAAAAGGCAAAAGGCCTCCTGCGGGGACGGGGGCTGGGATTAAAAATCAAATCTAAATATAGTACAAAACACACATCGTGACAACAGAGACACCACAACACTACATAAAGAGAGACCTTAGACAACAACATAGCATGGCAGCAACACATGAAAACACAGCATGGTAGCACAAAGGGCAGGAAGGTAGAAGCAACGAAATATCACGCGAAGCAGCCACAACTTTCAGTAAGAGTGTCCATGGTTGAGTCTTTGAATGAAGAGCTGGAGATAAAACAGTCCAGATAGATGTCTTTTTTGCCACTCTTTCCAGTCATTATCTGCAGCAAACTGAAAAGCGGAGCGACTTGGTCTTTTACCAAATAGGGCTATCTTCTGTATACCACCCCTTTCATTGGCAAGCTATAAGTGAATTATTGATGCCCAGAGCTGGAAACACAGATGGCCTCCACATCATCAGATAAAAAACGGGATTGATAGACCTAACAACTAGAAATGGGCAGATGTTTTAGTAAGTGGTGTCAGTTTTGGTCACTGGATGTTTCCAAGTGTCCCTAAACCTCTCCAAATTGGCATATGTCTGTAAATTAGATCATTCCAGTGCTATTACTTATTTGTATTTCCTAAATGGTATTTTTTCAGTACAAAAACACAATTTCTAACATGTCAACCTCACTCAAACATTGGTGGTGTTATGGGGTATCCATGGTCCATTCAAGTGTCCTTTCAACCTCACCAAAGCGCCAGAATGTGGTAATGGCACTGTTTTTGCACACTGGATGTGCCAAAATGTTATTGTTCACAAAAAAAAAAATATATACAAAATGCCTATAACCTCTCTCGATCATTGTGGTGGTGTCGGGGGACATACAAGGCATATCCAATGTATTGGTTCCACACACAAATTAACTGTTTACAAAAACAATATAAAACCAACAGCTATATATAAAAATATACATAAAAATGTCTTATCAAACACAAACTTGGTTACACACGTGTCTTTCACAAAAAAAAATGCGCAAAGATAGAAATAAGCGGAACAATTTACAAATGGCATTCATGTTCATTTTACATCCCAGGTGTAGATGATAAGATTTCACTAGCTTGTGCATGTTGTGATAGTCTTTGAAGCAGTCCCTCTTTGCCAGGAAACAAAAAGCGAACTGGCATTTCACCCTTTTTTTCTCCCTGTGTTTTGTGCAATGCTTGCAGTTCTTCCTTTTCTCATGTGTGTTGGATAGTTGTGCTCACCTTGAGTGGGGGGTCTTGTGATGGTTGTGAGTTCGCTTTGGGCCCCCAATTCAGCCATTGCCAACACCAGCTGCTCTCGGAAAGCCAACTGGGAGAGAGGGGTTTGACCTTTTGCTTTGGCCATTTGCTTGTGGAGAATGAAAGCATTTACTGTAGCAATGTCCACAAAGTGGGAAAAAAATCTTATACCACTTCCTGGTCTTGTGGAGGACCTGAGAGAGCAACAGATAGGTCGACACCCCCCATGCTGGCATTGTAGTCCTTCACAGAAACAGGAATGGGAACATTCTTCCTTTTTCACCCTCCTTGAGACATGGTTGTTATTGAATGTCTTATGCTGTGTGGTGAGCATGGTTACTTCCCTAGTGTCCTTCCATTTCACAAACAGCAGCTTGTTAGTCCTGATCCAACGTATGGTCCCCTTCTCCACTGTCTTTGTCATGCTGTTTACCTTGGTCTCAGGAAACCGGTTCTGTTAGTACGAATGGTGCCACAAGCCCTTATTTTCTTTTTCATGAGGCCTAATACGAGTGGATGTAGAACCATCAGATGGGGTGATTGAGATAACAGTGGGGGATGAAGACCTTGACCGGCGTGGGAGCTTGCTGGGGAGGAGTACCTCTCAAATCATCCAAATCCTTTACATCCTCCACTCTGTGGTGAATAAAATAAAGGGATATATTGTTGTAAGACACAGAATTAGTTGACTAAATTTACAAAACTACATTACTGTAGAGTAAAAACACGAAGCCCAAACGTTATCTGTACAGTGACTCACATAGAAGGTGTGAAGCACACACAGCAAACAGTAATACTTTGGAGACAAAGGCTGAGGTGAGAACCACAAATAACAATGGCCATGAGAGTTTAGTGGCCTCTCATAAGTTACAAGGATGACACTTCAAACCGCAAACAGTGAACTAATATGAAACATAAACAATAACTACTTTGTAATTACAGTATATAACATTGAAATGACTTGTTACGTAGGCCTATGTAAACTCTATCCAAAGCATCTAAATAGAGCAAATTATAAAAAACTAAATACATATAGTAATTTAGCAATATAAAGTCATGAAAATGATTTACTTACAGATTTAAAAGTGTATCCAATCCTTATAGAAAGCAATCTTTGTTGGCCAAGTCAAAATCCTCGTTGTCCAAATCGCTCCCCTGATCCGAGTCCAACCAGTATTTTATTCAACCTTCTATGTTGGTATACTAATTCATAGCTGCCTTCTTATTAGCTTCCTGTTCGATATTCTTCATTTTAACATTTTTATTTTCTTGAGAAACAATATTTTATGCTTAAAGCGATGAAATTAAAGCAATGAAATCTGTTTTACAATGTAATGTATTATGCTCAGTGAGTCACGTCTCTGAGCCAGGTAGCAATAGTTTGCATTACGCATGAAAGGTTCAAGGCCTTGCTTTGTCCCACCCAGGTCAACTGCATATCCCTGGAAAGCTTATATCATTGGCTACAAGACTGCCAAGGTGCCATTGTAGCCAATCCCCTGTGTAATGGATGCCTACAACCTCACCAAAGCAAGCGAGGTCATATTTTTGATGCGCAAAGATATAGTCACTTGGTGTACATTCGATTTTGCCATTAAGTCATACATCATCAGATAACATTGGCAATAGGCTAGATTTGTTCTTACCAACCTAAGGATGAATTTAATATCCTCCATGTAGCTATAGCCAACACAGACCAATTAGAAGCTTACCTTGCAAGATGTTTGCTGTTTGGTGAAAATGTTGAGTAAAATAAAAAATATTGACTCTTGGAGCTGGTGGTAGGTCAGTGTTAGACAAGTAAGACATCCTCATGATCTGTGGAGTCTCGGCTTTCAGTGTGAATCAACGCATTCCGTGTTTATTTCGTTTGTGCTTCACAACGCTAACCAGAATGTAAGTAGCAGCCATCTTGAAACGAGGTAATCGGCTTGCCTTTACACATTCGTATGGCCATATATGGTGGAAAGTCACACCAAAGAAACGTTATGCTGAAGTACTGAAAATTCCACAGAAGAACATTGTTTCTGAACATTCTCTTAACTATATGAGAACACTCCCAATGTCAAACCAGTTAAAGAATGTTTCTAGAACATTACCAAAATTGAAATGAATTGTAACCACATTTGAACTTTTAGGAAACATTCTGTTAAAGTAATGAAATACCAAGTAAAGAAAGTTTTTTGTCAAGTTCCCTAAATGTGCTGAGAATGTTCCAAAGCCAAACATCTTTCCTGCATCATTCCCAGACAGTTGTGAGAGGGTTGTATGCAAAATAACCATAGGACAACCATGTTCTTACCAATCTCTAAGAAACATATGGTTCTCAGAACATTATGTGCTGGCTGGGATCAAACTCTACTTGTTTAAAGTCAGAAGCCTAAAATTAGCATTTGTATGCAGTTATGTCATGGTGCTCCAGTGGAACAGTTGTGTGTGCGAGTGTGTGTGTGTTTGTCAGGACTGAGGTTTCCAGGGTTAGTCACACACCACATTAATGTGGTTTGAAGAAAACACACCCTTTTAAACAACAAACAAGTCACTATGGCAATGCCAGCAGGGCCAAGGGCAGGGTGTTTACTAATGCTGCCAGTTATCTGATCTGATTACCAATGCCAATGCCTATAAATACACAGCCAGTCTGGCATAATTCATGAGAAAAGTGGGTTGAATTATATTTGTAGTTTTTGTCTGCTGTAAAATTGTTCTTACAGCAACTGTGTATCTGGTAGTACAGGCATCTTGAATACCCTGCTATGCTGAGTTCATTCATACGTTTCAGTCCAGACTGCAGACTGCTCTTCATGCAACAGAGAATCACTCTGAAGAGAGTTTTAATCAGGCTACAGTACACATTTTCACAGTTAGATTTGAATCACATTTCCCATATGTACGTAATTCAGAATAAATATGCCTTGAGAATGTCAATACGGCATACTTAACATTGTTCAAGGGGCAGTTAAGTTTCATCATGGAGGCGGTAATGTGAGAGTGCTGCTGAAACCTACTCTGGTTCTGTAGAAACAGCCTTGAAAGACACATTAGCAACAGAGGAAAATATAACCCTAAAACAGACAGGGGCCCCTTAGCCCTGTCATACCACACTGCTGGATAATATAATAATAATAATATGCTGGATATCTGATAAACATTCCTCTGACCTGCTGCATCCATCTACTTCCTCTCACAGCAAGGAAGTGACAACTACTCAGACAGACAGACAGACAGGTCTCGCCCCACCCCGCCAAGAAAATGATGGTAGGGGAAAACACTGGGGTAACTAGCCTGTTGGTTCTTTAACAGAGACTTTGAGATCAGATGTCATCAGGGTGGGGCGTGGTCGAAGGAGGTACCAAACCACCCATAATCCAGCTGTGACTTTTTTAATACCTCTGTTTTCTCTTCTGTCACCGTACTGCACTATGCAAATACTCTCCGTGCTCCATTGGCTCGCTGAGTCCCATGGCTTTAGGGACGAGCCATGGCTGTAGCACAGACCTGTAATTTGGATTGGCAGAGGATGCTGTATAATCATCATCCTCCAAAAAGTTATTCTGAACAGCCAAAGAACAGACGGCCAATGGGGTGACCTGGCTCTGTGGGGGACGTCAAATGAGTGCAGTGACTAGGAAAAGGAAAGACACGCTGCATTCTTTTGATCCGGACAGATGGCAACATCGGAGCGCTGGGCTAAGCTGCCGGTTCATCATTACACACAGTGGGGACATCATGGCCGCAAGGAAATATCACATTTAAATAAGTATTCAGACCCTTTACTCAATACTTGTTGAAGCTCCTTCGGCTTTTTGGGTGACACTGCAAGTTTGGCAAAACTCAGCAGATTCTCTCAAGCTCTGTCAGGTTGGATGGGGAGCATCGCTGCACAGCTATTTTCAGGTCTCTCCAGAGATGTTTGATCGGGTTCAAGTCTGGGCTCTGGCTGGGCCGCTCAAGGACATTCAGAGACTTGTCCCGAAGCCACTCATGCGTTGTCTTGGCTGTGTGCTTAAGGTTGTTGTTCTGTTGGAAGATTCACCTTTGCCCCAGTCTGAGGTCCTGAGTGCTATGGAGCAGGTTTTCATCAATGATCTCTCTGTACTTTGTTCTGTTCATCTTCACCTCAATCCTGACTAGTCTCCTAGTATGATGCTGCCACCACCATGCTTCACCATAGGGATGGTGCCAGATGTGATGCTTGGCATTCAGGCCAAAGAGTTCAACCTTAGTTTCATCAGACCAGAGAATATTTTCTCTCATGGTCTGAGTCCTTTAGGTGCCTTTTGGAAAAGTCCATGCAGGCTATCATGTGCCTTTTACTGAGGAGTGGCTTTCGTCTGGCCAACCAACCATAAAGGCCTGATTGGTGGAAGGCTGCAGGCATGGTTGGCCTTCTGAAAGGTTCTCCCATATCCACAGAGCTCTCCAGGAGCTCTGTCAGAGTGGCCATCGGGTTCTTGGTCACATCCCTGACCAAGGCATTTCTCCCCCGATTGCTAGGTTTTGCCGGGCGGCCAGCTCTAGGAAGAGTTTTGGTGGTTCCAAACTTATTCCACTTAAGAATGATGGAGGCCACTGTGTTCTTGGGGACCTTCAGTGTTGCAGAATATTTTTGGCAGCCTTCCCCAGATCTGTGCCTCGACACAATCTACGGACAAATTTCTTCGAACTCATGGCTTGGTTTTTGCTATGTCATGCATAGTCAACTGTGAGTCCTCATATGGATAGGTGTGTGCCTTTCCAAATCATGTCCAATCAATTTAATTTACAACAAATGTACTCCAATTAAGTTGTAGAAACATCTCAAGGGTGTTCAATGGAAACAGGATGTACCTGAGCTCAATTTCGATTCTCATAACAAAGGGTCTGAATACTTATATGAGTAAGATATTTGTCACGGTTTTCATATGGTGAAGGAGAGTCAGACCAAACTGCAGTGTGTATATTGCGATCCATGTTTAATCACACAACGTAAACACGAATAAACACAAACACTTCAAAACAATAAATGAAACCAAAACCGAAAACAGCCTATACTTGTGTCAACTAACACAGCACAAGGACAACAAGACACAGGACAATCACCCACAATACAACAAAATAATATGGCTGCCTAAATATGGTTCCCAATCAGAGACAACGATAAACACCTGCCTCTGATTGATGACCACTTCAGACAGCCATAAACTAACCTAGAACACCCCACTAAGCTACAATCCCACTATCTGCACACCACATACAAAAACCCATGTCACACCCTGGCCTGACCAAATACATGAAGAAAAACACAAAATACTACGACCAGGGCGTGACAGAACCCCCCCCCCCCTAAGGTGCGGACTCCCGAACGCACCTCAAATCAATAGGGAGGGTCCGGGTGGGCGTCTTAGTCCGCCTTATTGTCCGCCTCCATGGCTTTCTCACCATGGCCACCCTTATCAATGACCCCACTGGACAGAGGGGCAGCTCTGGACAGGGGGGCAGAAGCTCTGGACAGAGGGGCAGAAGCTCAGGACAGAGGGGCTCTGGCGCCTCTGGGCTGAGGGGCTCTGGGCTGAGGGGTTCTGGCGCCTCTGGGCCTAGGGGCTCTGGCGCCTCTGGGCTGAGGGGCTCTGGCGCCTCTGGGCTGAGGGGCTCTGGGCTGAGGGGTTCTGGCGCCTCTGGGCCTAGGGGCTCTGGCGCCTCTGGGCTGAGGGGCTCTGGCGCCTTTGGGCTGCGGGCCTCTGGGCTGAGGGGCAGCAGTGCCGGACAGGCGGGAGACTCCGGCAGCAGCGCCGGACAGGCGGGAGACTCCGGCAACAGCGCCGGACAGGCGGGAGACTCCGGCAGTAGCGCCGGACAGGCGGGAGACTCCGGCAGCAGCACCGGACAGGCGGAAGACTCCGGCAGCAGCGCCGGACAGACGGGACCACCTGCAGGGAGGAGACAGAGAGACAGCCTGGTGCGTGGGGCTGCCACAGGAACCACCAGGCTGGGGAGACCATCAGGAGGCTTGGTGTTAGGAGGAGCCTGAAGGACAGGGCTGTGGGGGACCACTGGAGCTCTGGTGTGCAACCTTGGCACCACTTCCCCAGGCTGGACAACTACTCTAGCCCGGACCCTCCAGAGCGCAGGCACAGGTTGAACCGGGCTGTGGGTAAGCACAGGAGATCTAGTGCTTACTACACGAACCTCGAGCGGAGCGCAGGCAGAGGACGCACTGCACCCTCCCAGCGCCCCGGAGACACAGCACGCAGAGCCGGCGCAGGATAACCTGGACCAAAACTGCGTACCGGCGACCAGACCCGCTGAGCAGGCACCATACGCCCTGGCTCAATGCCCACACTCGCATGGCACTTTCAGGAGGCTGCCCTATAGCGCACCGGGCTATGGGCTCGCACTGGCGACACCGTGCGCTTAACCGCATAACACGGTGCCTGACCAGTAATGCGCTGCTTATAATAAGCACGAGGCGTGAGCTCATGTCTGCTACCTTGCTTAGTACCACACCTCGTCTGCCCCCCCCCATTTATTTTGGGGCTGCCTCTCGTACCTGTCGCACTGCCGTGCAGGCTTCGCCAACATCATTCTCCTGTAGCCCTCCTTGCACTGCTCCATCGAATCCCAGGCGGGCTCCGGCACTCTCCCTGGGTCGACCGCCCACCTGTCTATCTCCTCCCAAGTTGTGTAGTCCAGATTCTGCTCCCATGTCCATTCCTCCTGTGATGCTGGCCGCTGTTGTTGCTGCTACTGCTGTCGTCGCTGCTGTTTACCACGCCGCTTGATCCGAGTTGGGTGGGTGATTCTGTCACATTTACATTTACATTACATTTACATTTAAGTCATTTAGCAGACACTCTTATCCAGAGCGACTTACAAATTGGTGCGTTCACCTTATGACATCCAGTGGAGCTGCCACTTTACAATAGTGCATCTAAATCTTTTAAGGGGGGGGTGAGAAGGATTACTTTATCCTATCCTAGGTATTCCTTAAAGAGGTGGGGTTTCAGGTGTCTCCGGAAGGTGGTGATTGACTCCGCTGTCCTGGCGTCGTGAGGGAGTTTGTTCCACCATTGGGGGGCCAGAGCAGTGAACAGTTTAGACTGGGCTGAGCGGGAACTGTACTTCCTCAGTGGTAGGGAGGCGAGCAGGCCAGAGGTGGATGAACGCAGTGCCCTTGTTTGGGTGTAGGGCCTGATCAGAGCCTGGAGGTACTGAGGTGCCGTTCCCCTCACAGCACCGTAGGCAAGCACCATGGTCTTGTAGCGGATGCGAGCTTCAACTGGAAGCCAGTGGAGAGAGCGGAGGAGCGGGGTGACGTGAGAGAACTTGGGAAGGTTGAACACCAGACAGGCTGCGGCGTTCTGGATGAGTTGTAGGGGTTTAATGGCACAGGCAGGGAGCCCAGCCAACAGCGAGTTGCAGTAATCCAGACGGGAGATGACAAGTGCCTGGTCTGTAGCTCAGTTGGTAGAGCATGGTGCTTGTAACGCCAGGGTAGTGGGTTCGATTCCCGGGACCACCCATACGTAGAATGTATGCACACATGACTGTAAGTCGCTTTGGATAAAAGCGTCCGCTAAATGGCATATATATATATTAGGACCTGCGCCGCTTCCTGTGTGAGGCAGGGTCGTACTCTGCGGATGTTGTAGAGCACGAACCTATAGGAAAGGGCCACCGCCTTGATGTTAGTTGAGAACGACAGGGTGTTGTCCAGGATCACGCCAAGGTGTCAACTAACACAGCACAAGGACAACAAGACACTCAGGACAATCACCCACAATTACAACCAAAGAATATGGCTGCCTAAATATGGTTCCCAATCAGAGACAACGATAAACACCTGCCTCTGATTGAGAACCACTTCAGACAGCCATAGACTAACCTAGAACACCCCACTAAGCTACAATCCCACTATCTACACACCACGTACAAAAACCCATGTCACACCCTGGCCTGACCAAATACATGACACAACACACAAAATACTACGACCAGGGCGTGACAATATTTCTGTTTTTTGATTTTTTATAAATGTATATACACTACCATTCAAAGGTTTGGGGTCACTTGGAAATGCCCTTGTTTTTGAAAGAAATGCACATTTTTTTGTCCTTTAAAATAACATCAAAATGATCATAAATACAATGTAGACATTGTTAATGTTGCAAATTACTATTGTAGCTGAAACTACTGATTTCTAATGGAATATCTACATAGTCTTACAGAGGCCCATTATCAGCAACCATCACTCATGTGTTCCAATAGCACATTGTGTTAGCTAATCCAAAGTTTATATTTTAAATGGCTAATTGATCATTAGAAAACCCTTTTGCAATTATGTTAGCACAGCTGAAAACTGTTGTGCTGATTAAAGAAGCAATAAAACTGTCCTTCTTTAGACTAGTTAAAGTATCTGGAGAATCAGCATTATGTGGGTTCGATTACAGGCTCAAAATGGCCAGAAACAAAGAACTTTCTTCTGAAACTCGTCAGTCTATTCTTGTTCTGAGAAATGAAGACTATTTCATGTGAGAAATTGCCAAGAAACTGAAGATCTCATACAGCGTTGTGTACTACTCCCTTCACAGAACAGTGCAAACTGGCTCTAACCAGAGTAGAAAGAGGAGTGGGAGGCCCTGGTGCACAATGTGCTTTTTTCTAAGTTACCCCAAACTGTTTAACGTTAGTTTATATATTGTGGGAAACTGTATAAATAAAATCCTAATTACTTGGGTAATTGGTATCTCTCTGTCAGTCATTTTCAACCTAAAGGTATATTTTATGTTTTTTTGTGTGTTGCTCTGGCCTTGTCATGATCTGTGCTCCCTCTATTGGTGATCAGAAGAAAGTTCTACAAACCACTTTATGTATTTGATTTACTCGGCTACAACTCTAATCATGTTATTTTCTGTCCGGGCTGTTGCAGGGTTCGACCTGATGGAATACTTCAAAGTGGAAAACATACTGGGATCAAGGTTTGATGAGGGCCAGAGCTCCTATGTTCGACTTGGGACCATGCCTATTGTACAACAGACAGAGTGAGTGATCTATTTTGTATTTGCTGTGACAAATACCATGCGAGATCGCGCCAGTAGCGCAGGCAACAAGGCGATGGAAGTCATGGCACAGGTGTGATATTTGGCCGTGTGCATACATGGGTAGGTAGTTTAAATGATAATGCCAGAGAAATATTGGCATGGATGTTGTTAGGCCTGAGTTGAAGCTCAGAGAAGCTGCCTACCTGTCTGTCTCATCCTGACTCCCGACACGTTCATTACTAATGGACATCTGGAGATCGAATTTGAATATTGAAATAAAGTTGCAAATGTTAGAGAGACAGACGGCAAGGTTTATACAAATTTCCACTGTAGAAAACTCATAGTTAGTCTAAAAGAAATCTGAGATAATGTCCAGATCCTTTTAATAGTGGAGTTTAAGTTAATAAATTGCCTGGCTGGGCTGATGAGACAGTTGATTATGAACAGAGTAAATAGGCATTTTAACATCATAGATTTAGCCAGTGGTAACTTGTCGAATAGACACCGGATGCAATGTGGTTTTAACAAATCAGCATTCAGGATTAGAACCACCAGTTGTTAATTAGCAATAAAACCACCCATGTTCAACTATAGGGAAAAAGACTGGAATTGGCTTAGATTGTTGACAACATTTAAACTATATTTAATATCCTAATGTTTATTGACAACATAATTACATTTGCACGGTGAGCACTTTCTGTCTGTCAAATACATCATTACAGTTGTTGGTTAGCTAGCTAGCTTTGCCATATTAGCATATAAATTAGTCAAAACACCTGTATCAGGTTAAAAGAATTTACCAAGCAGGTTAGGCTGCTACGAAAAGTTACTTCCAGTTGTTGCTGTACTCTGTCAAGATGCAACCATAAACCCAGAATTGCTGAGGCTATGCTTTGGCCTTTGTGCCAGTTTATAGACGGTGTTCAATTGAAGTAAAAGTATTTTTCTTTCTCATCAATTATAACATATTGTTCACCCCAAATGTTTTATGGGAGTTGAAAAGGTAAGCCAACAACACTGGTTTGTGATGAAAATCTCAGTTGCAAGCTGATTGATCAAATCAAATCAAAGTGTATCGGTCACGTACACAGTTTAGAGGATGTTATAGCGGGTGCAGTGAAATGCTTGTGTTACTAGCTCCTACCTGTGCAGTAAAATGTCAAACAAGTTTATAAATAATGAATAGTCAAGAAACACGAAAGCAAGAATGTCAGAACGAATCCAATTAACAACCCAAATCCAACTGTCTCAGTAATCCAAGTGCAATCTAGTCATATAGTCAGAAGGATATGTAGGCCTGTAGCAGTAGATATACTACAGCTATGTGAACAATCCAGTCATAATGAATGCATGTAGTGTGGATGTGATGATTGAATGGCAACCATCTGTGCTGTTGATGTTTTCCAGAGACGTGTTCCCTCAAGGTCTGCCAGATGAATATGCCTTTGTGACGACTTTCAAGTTCAGGAAGACCTCGAGACGGGAGGACTGGTACCTCTGGCAGATCTTTGACAAGTACGGAATTCCACAGGTGGGTTATCATAGTGGTGTGTGTGTTCATCAACAGACCCCGTGCTGAGTCTATTGTACTAGCCAATTGCAGTGCTGGCACATCGACAGAGAGACATGATGATTATTTTCCTGATCATTTGTACCATTGAATAGCATTGGGGATGTTGTGTTATACGGGGTGGAACAGGGGAACCCAAGAGCAGACTCAGACGAGGAGACTGGGATGAAGTAACCAAGATATTTATTGACACACAGGGGGAGATGGAGTGCAGGTCAGGGGAAGCTCAGGCGGGTTGCTGGAAACAAGTTAAGCAGGTCTGGAGAGGAATCCAAGGGAGTAGTAGAGTGGGGAATCCAGGACAGAGTAGCAGGATGACGAGACGTGCGACTGGAGACAGGGAGCAGAGTCAGAGCGGGCAGAACTGTAGCGGAGAGGAAAACAGCATCAGGCAAGGAAAACAGGCACAACAGGATCTGACTAGTAACGTAGACTGACTGAGATTACGATCTGGCAGCATGGAAGTGGCAGGGCTGAGGATTTGTAGAGGTCTTGATTATGGAACAGGTTGCAGCTGATGGGGATCTGCTCTGACTTCAGCACACCTGTCTCCGCCCGTACAGTCACACACACACAGAGAGAGAGAGTACTGGGGGAGTGGCAGCAGGTCAAGGAGACACAGGATGAGCAGTAGAGGGCATTACAGGAGCACATGTGACATGTTTTTTATTTTACCAAGAAAGACAGTTAAGAACATGTTCTTAATTTCAATGACGGCCTAGAAACAGTGAGTGAACTGCCTTGTTCAGGGGCAGAACAATAGATTTTTACCTTGTCGGTTCAGGGATTCGATCTTCTAACCTTTCGGTTACTAGTCCAATGCTCTAACCACTAGGCTACCTGTTGTTCCTACCCACACGAAAAACCAAACTGAAAGTGCGAACCACCCCATTTAACCATTGCAAGGTGACTGGTAATTTGGTTGAATACAAATAATGTAGTTATTCCCTCCGTAAAGCAATCAAACTGGCAAAACGTAACTACAGAGACAAAGTGGAGTCGCAATTCAAGACAATCCCATTCTCATCGACGGGGCTGTAGTGGAGCAGGTTGAGAGACCAAGACAGTTGTGAACAGGGCATGACAACAACTATTTCCCTTCAGCAGACTGAAAAGATTTGACATATGTCCTCAGACCCTCAAAGTTCTACAGCTGCACCAACAAGAGCATCCTGACTGGTTGCATCACTGCCTGGTATTGTAACTGCTCGGCCTCCAACCACAAGGCACTACAGAGGGTAGTGCGTACGGCCCAGTACATCACTGGGGCCAAGCTTCCTGCCATCCAGGACTGCTATACCAGGAGATGTCAGAGAATGGCCCTAAACAGTGCCTAAGACTCCAGCCACCCTAGTCATAGACTTCTCTCTTTGCTACCGCACGGCAAGTTGTATCGGATTGCCAAGTCTAGTTCCAGGCTTCTTAACAGCAACTACCCACATGTCAAAAGACTCCTAACCAAATGGCTACCCTGATTATTTGCATTGACCCCCCACTCCCATTTTTACACTGTTGCCACATGCCAACTTTATTATCGATACCTCGACTAACCTGTTCCCCCGCACATTGACTCTGTACCGGTACCTCCTGTATATAGCCTCGTTACTGTTATTTTATTGTTGCTTTTTTCCCCTTCATTTTCTTATTTTTTTATTGTATTTTTTTTAATTAATTGTTTTACTTCATTTTTTTGTAAATACTTTCTTAACTTAAATTTTTTCTTAAAACTGCATTTTTCGTTAAGGGCTTGTAATTAAGCATTTCACTGTAAGCTCTACACCTTTGGTATTCAGCGCATGCGGCAAATACAATGGGATTTGATTTGATTTGACTATCTGCTGTCCCCACTTGCTTGAAGATGTCTACCATTGTTCCTGTACCCAAGAAACCAAAGGTAACTGAACTAAATGACTATCTCTCTGTAGCACTCTCTTCTGTCATCCTGAAGTGTTTTGAGAGGCTAGTTAAAACTTCTTAAGGCTAGGGGGTGGTATTTTCACATCCGGATGAAAAGCATGCCCAAAGTAAACTGCCTGCTACTCATGCCCAGAAGCTAGGATATGCATATTATTTATTTTGGATAGAAAACACTCTGAAGTTTCTAAAACTGTTTGAATGATGTCTGTGAGTATAACATAACTTATTTGGCAGGCGAAACCCATAGGACAAACCATCCAGGAAAAAATAAATTGTGGTCACTCTGTTTTCTATGGGGATCTGGATTTCTAAGGCACATGCTTGCAGTTCCTATCGCTTGCACCGGATGTCAACAGACTTTAGGAATTGGTTAAGGTTTTTCCTTTGTGTAATGAAGAAGTAGCCCTGTTCAGAAAGAGGGTAGAGTGAAGTGTACTGTTTGTTAGAGGCGCGTGACCTGAAAGCTCGCTACACATTGTTTTTGTCCGGTATTGAACACAGTTTATCCCGTCTTAAATTTTATTGATTATATATGTAAAAATAATACCTAAAGTTGTATTAGGAAAGTTGTTTGAAATGTTTGGAAAAAGATAACAGGTAACTGAGATATTTTGTAGTCATGTTGCGCGAGTTGGAACCAGTGTTTTTCTGGATCAAACGTGCCAAATAAATGGAAATTTTGGATATATAACGAATTAATTAAACGAACAGAAGGACCATTTGTGATGATTATGGGACATATTAGAGTGCCAACAGAAGAAGCTCGTCAAAGGTAAGGCATGAATTATATCTTTATTTCTGAGTTTCGTGTCGCGCCTGGCGGGTTGAATTATGATTGTCTGTGTATGTTTGTTGGGGTGCTGTCAAATCAAATTGATTTATATAGCCCTTCTTACATCAGCTGATATCTCAAAGTGCTGTACAGAAACCCAGCCTAAAACCCCAGTAGAGTTTCTCTACTGCTCCTGCTGAGTTGAAAACAGCAGGTCTGGGACAGGTAGCACGTCCGGTGAATAGGTCAGGGTTCCATAGCCGCAGGCAGATAGTTGAAACTGGAGCAGCAGCACGGCCAGGTGCACTGGGGACAGCAAGGAGTCATCATGCCAAGAAAGAGGGGATGAAGAGAATTAGAGAGAGCATACTTAAATTCACACAGGACACCGGATAAGACAGGAGAAGTACTCCAGATATAACAAACTGACCCTAGCCCCCCGACACATAAACTACTACAACATAAATACTGGAGGCTGAGACAGGAGGGGACAGGAGACACTGTGGCCCCATCCAATGATACCCCCAGACAGGGCCAAACAGGAAGGATATAACCCCACCCACTTTGCCAAAGCACAGCCCCCACACCACTAGATGGATACCTTCAACCACCAACTTACCATCCTGAGACAAGACCGAATATAGCCCACAAAGATCTCGACCACGGCGCAACCCTCCTAGGGACGGCATGAAAGAGCACCAGTAAGCCAGTGACTCAGCTCCTGTAATGGTTTTAGAGGCAGAGAATCCCAGTGGAGAGAGGGGAACCAGCCAGGCAGAGACAGTAAGGGCGGTTCGTTGCTCCAGAGCTTTTCTGTTCACCTTCACACTCCTGGGCCAGACTACACTCAATCATACGACCCACTGAATCATACGACCCACTGAGATGGGTCTTCAGTAAAGACTTAAAGGTTGAGACAGAGTCTGCGTCTCTCACATGGGTAGGCAGACCATTCCATAAAAATGGAGCCCTATAGGAGAAAGCCCTGCCTACAGCTGTTTGCTTAGAAATTCTAGGGACAATTAGGAGGCCTGTGTCTTGTGACCGTAGCGTACGTGTAGGTATGTAAGGCAGGACCAAATCAGAGAGATAGGTAGGAGCAAGCCCAAGTAATGCTTTGTAGGTTAGCAGTAAAACCTTGAATTCAGCCCTTGCCTTAACAGGAAGCCAGTGTAGGGAGGCTAGCACTGGAGTAATATGATTATCAGGATTCTAGTCAGGATTCTAGCAGCCATATTTTGCACTACTTGAAGTTTATTTTGTGCTTTTTCCAGGTAGTCGGAAAGTAAAGCATTGCAGTAGTCTAACCTAGAAGTAACAAAAGCATGGATTAATTTTTCTGCATCATTTTGGGACAGAAAGTTTCTGATTTTTGCAATGTTACGTAGATGGAAAAAGCTGTCCTTGAAACAGTCTTGATATGTTCGTCAAAAGAGAGATTAGGGTCCAGAGTAACCCCGAGGTCCTTCACAGTTTTATTTGAGACGACTGTACATCCACCATGAATTGTCAGATTCAACAGAAGATCTATTTGTTTCTTGGGACCTAAAACAATCATCTCTGTTATGTCCAAGTTTAAAAGTAGAAAGTTTGCAGCCATCCAACTTCTTATGTCTGAAACATAGGCTTCTAGCAAGGGCAATTTTGGGGCTTCACCATGTTTCATTGAAATGTACAGCTGTGTGTCATCCGCATAGCAGTGAAAGTTAACATTATGTTTTCGAAAGACATCCCTAAGAGGTAAAATATATAGTGAAAACAATAGTGGTCCTAAAACGTAATATGATGGGGTCTAAAACCAGACTGAAGCATTTCAAATTTCGTATACATTGTCTTCAGGAAGGCACTGAGTTGCTGCGCAACAGCTTTTTCACATTTTTTTGAGAGGAATGGAAGAAGTTTTTAAGGATCATATCACCTTTATCTTACCTGACACCTTAGACCTACTTCAATTTTTTATACCGCACCAATAGATCCACAAATGATGCAATCACTGTCACACTACACACTGCCCTATCACATCTGGACAAGAGGAATAACTATGTAAGAATGCTGTTCATTGACTATAGCTCAGTCTTCAACACCATAGTACCCTCCAAGTTCATCATTAATCTCAGGGCCCTGGGTCTGAACCCCGCCCTGTGTAACTGGGTCCTTGACTATCTGACGGGCCACCCCTCGGTGGTGAAGGTAGGAAACAACACCTCATCAACCCAGGGGCCTCACAAGGGTGTATGCTCAGCCCCCTCCAGTACTCCCTGTTCACCCATGACTGCATGGCCATGCACGCCTCCAACTCAATAAGCAAGTTTGCAGACAACACAACAGTAGTACCGTATGCCTGATTACCAACAATGACAAGACAGCCTACAGGGAGGAGGTGAGGGCCCCGGTGGAGTGGTGCCAGAAACATAACCTCTCACTCTACGTCAACAAAATGAAGGAGCTGATGTTGGACTTCAGGAGACAGCAGAAGGAGCACTCCCCCATTCCACATCGACTGAACCGCAGTAGAGACGGTGAAAAGCTTAAAGTTCCTCGGCGTACACATCACTGAAATTCTGAAATGGTCCACCCACACAGACAGTGTGGTGAAGAAGGAACAACAGTGCATCTTCAACCTCAAGAGGCTGAAGAAATTTGGCTTAAGACCCTCACATATTTTACAGATGCATAATTGAGAGCATCCTGTCGGGCTGTATGACCACTTGGTACGGCAATTGCACCGTACGCAACCGCAGGGCCCTCCAGAGTCTGCCCAATGCATCACCGGGGGCACACTGGGGGCACACTGCCTGCTCTCCAGGACACCGACAGCACCCGATGTCACAGGAAGGTCAAAAAGATCATAAAGACATCAACCACCCGAGCCACTGCCTGTTCACCCTGCTATCATCCAGAAGGCGAAGGAAAAAGCGACTGAAAAACAGCTTCTATCTCAAGGCCATCAGACTATTAAATAGCCATCACTAGCTGGCTACCACCCAGTTACTCAACCCTGCCCCTTAGAGGTTGCTGCCCTGTATACATAGACATGGAATCACTTGTCACTTTAATAATGGAACACTAGTCATTTTAATAATGTTTACATACTGTTTTACTCATTTCATGTGTATATACTCTATTCTATTCTACTGTATTTTAGTCAATGCCACTCCGACATTGCTCATCCTAATATTTATATAATTCTTAACTCCATTCTTTTACTTTTAGATTTATGTGTGTTGTTGTGAATTGTTAGATACTAGTGCACAGCTAGGAACACAAGCACTACGCTAAATCTGTGTATGTGCCCAATAAAATGATATTTTATTTGATACCATAGAACATGTTATATTTGCCTATCACACAAATAAGAGAATCCTTTCATTCTTAACATATTCATGTTTATTGACTTGATCCTTCCACCGTCGCTCCTACCCAGGTGTCTATCCGTCTGGACGGTGAGAACAAGGCAGTGGAATACAATGCAGTGGGGCTGACCAAAGACGCAGTGAGAGCTGTGTTCAAGAACGAGGAGGTGGACAACCTGTTCGACAGGAACTGGCACAAGATCGCCCTGAGCGTCGAGGCCAAGGCTGTGTCTCTCTACCTGGACTGCAAACTCATCCAGACCCTGCCCATCGGGGACAGGGAGGACATCGATATCCACGGGAAGACTGTGATCGGGAAGAGGCTGTACGACAGCGTGCCCATTGACGTGAGTGGCTGGGTGTTACAAATATCAGGGTTGAGGTTAAGAGCAGTGGGAAGGTCAGGGGATTGGAAGTATTGCTACAGCAAGTGGTGGAAGAACATGGTGGATTAAAGGTGAAATCTGTGTTATAGATCATTCTCATTGAAAGCAAGTCTAAGAAGCAGTAGATTTGTTCTATGCTTTCCATTCTTGAGTTTTGTTTTTGCGTCAAGCAGCTGAAAATACAATATTTTTGTTTATGGGAAAGATTTTTTACAGCAATTTAGATGGTACAATGATTCTCTACACTATACTTGTTTGTTTTGTCACGTAAACTCAAATTAGGAGAACTGTTAGGTTTTTAGCAACCAGGAAATGGCGGAGCGATTTCTGCATAGTGCATCTTTAAGGAAGTACTGTTCCTATTGTACTTTTAGACTAGTGTCCATCTTGTGATTCTGTGTTAATTTACTGTACTGTAATGTACATTTAGCTAACTTTGTGACTTTCTGTCCCTGCAGTTTGACCTCCAGAGAATGATCATCTACTGTGATTCCAAACACGCTGAGCTGGAGACCTGCTGTGATTTGCCCACCGGGCCGGTGAGTCAGACAGTCAGACAGACAGGGCACCTGTCTCTGTGGTAGGCCATGTCTACCATGGTTCTCATACTCACCTTACAGTGGTAGGCCACTCCAGTGAGTCAGCCAATCATCTGTCACTGTGGTGGGCCTGGGCCACTCTGCTGGACAGAATGCCTATCATACTTCACTACTTCCTGAGAGACATCTTTCATTTTTTGCCTTTTCGCTGTCCTGTACAGTTACCTGGCTCACCTTCAGACGGTAACACTGTTTTTTAATTCCAGTGCCCCAAGAAGGTGGTGACGGAGACCCCTCCCATAGAGATCCCCACCCCCACCCCTGCAGGTGTGGAGCAGCAGAGAGGACCCCAGGCGGTCAACTGCTCCTGTCCCGCTGGAGAGAGGGTAAGATGCATAGGTCAAAATTCAATCATAGGCCATAGCTCCTCTATACTTACTATGGAGATGTTGCTTGATGGTTTCCAAAGGTCTGTTTATGTATTAATCTTTTACTGATATGCAAAAGAGATCTCATATTCAATGTGACCACCTGATGAAATAATGGATCAATAAACGTTCCTTCCCCACAGGGAGAGATCGGTGTACCTGGGGTTGCCGGTCCCAAGGGTGATAAGGTCATCTAGCGCACATCTTTAATCCATATATCATGTGTGATACAACAATATTCCCTATTTTCCTGGATCTATTTCTCTGGGCTCGTTGTTGTGCTCTGTCACAATGTCACATGCCTACTCTTACAGGGTGATACTGGTGCTCTGGGAGCAGCTGGACCTACTGGCCTCAAGGGAGCCAAAGGAGAAACTGTATGAAAACATTACTGTGATAATCAAACATACTAATGCCTCATTTACAAGATCTGCTATCTTCATTTGACCCTGTTTCTCACAGCAGGAAAGTAATCCAGCAGCAACAGGAAATGTGAATTGTTTTGTAGATTATAATTAATTGAGAATTTTGTAGGGGTTGATACACATTTTCATTCGGGTAAATCAAGTCAAATCAATTGGAAATGGCCAACTTTATAGGCCCTTTTAAACGTTGAATACGCTACAATTTGCATTTCCTGCTGAGCTGGAAAAGTCTCTGACAACAGAATATCGAATTAAGATAGCAGATCTGTATGGGCCTCACATTTGAAGGATAAGCACTTGATAGTAAACATAGTAAACTGTCATAGTAGCACATAGCTCGTTTACCTCATATTTGAGTTGTTTTTATTGTATTCTGTGAAGTATATGATTAAAAAGTTCCTGCTAGATGATGTGTTCATCTACATAGATATTAGACTTAGAACTTTCTGTTATCCTAAGTGGCACCTCTTTTATCTTTTCTGCTGTCCTTCCTTTCTCCAGCCTCGATAATAATTGATCCATGTTGATTGATTATTTGCAGGGCAAAGTAATAACTGTCAAGGGAGACAGAGGTGAGAAGGTAAGGTCATGGTTTTGACAGTGAAACTCCTGACATGTCCTAATAATAATGACAATAACAACGCATGGGCATCATCATATCCTAACCCTCTACAACCAAAGATGTCAGTCTCGTTGGATCTATCACACACATTTAACAAAGACAGAACTACATCTCCTAAAGTGCAGTAGCAGTGTAGAAAAGCAATATTTTTTTTAGGAATACCATACCATTCTTTAGGAGTAGGAAAATGGTCCTACATGTCATAGTGAGAATTACAGGACTCTTGGCCACAGAGGAAGTGTAGCACAGAGAACAAGCCCACGCCGACGCCCACCCGCTCCGTTAGAAACACACACTTTGGGTCTGTTACACACACACACACACACACACACACACACACACACACACACACACACACACACACACACACACACACACACACACACACACACACACACACACACACACACACACACACACACACACACACACACACACACACACACTGGGTCGGCCCTACGTGGCATTGCCAGCTGGAAGCTATAGGTTATAATTTCCCCTTCAGCCCAGACCAGGCCAGGCATGTAGCACACAGCCAGTCCAGACCACACTAAATCTGGGTTCAAATAAGATTTGTGTCCTTTTTTATGCCTTTTCTGTGCTTGAATGAGCTTGCCTGGTGGGTAGTTCCAAAACCACCTGACACTCCAGGCAGGGCTCAATCAAGTGCTCAAAGTATTTGAAATATTTGAAATACTATGTGAATCCAGGACTAGTCCCGCGGAGGATCCTTAAGATGGCCAGAGTGTAGGCTGGAAAGCAAGGCCACACTTCTTGCATCTATGGTTGAAATGCAATTAAAGTTATGTTATGGTTTTGACAGCTGCACCTGTAGCGAGTGTGCTGTAATTTCAACATGTAGGCAATATGTAGGCAGTGTAACTTCCTGCTTTGATATCCATAGTGTTAGGACTTGGAAATATTAGGTTCCGACACCAAGATCAGGTTAACAGTCTCAACGTCATAGAATCACATTCCAGCCATGTCGACTCACAACACAAGCAGCTGCCCTTAGCTAAAAAAAGATGCATGCCTGAATCCTGGCAATTTATTCATTTGCAGACATGGCGTGGTGGTGGAATTTCCAGGGCGAGTTGGAGAAGAACAGCCACCAAACACGTGGTGTTTTCTGCTTCTGAACTATCTATTAATCAATCTCTATCTGCGAAACCCATAGAAATATCATGACTATTCTATTTCATTCTATTTCTGGAAAATCCATGTTTCTACCCTAGGGTTTTTGCAATTCCGTTTGTGTCAACTTTTTAAGCAGACTGCAAAACTTAGTACACCCACAGGCGGGGTCAGAATGGACATGCTGGCACATTGACTGTTAGTGGGAAAAGTGAATTCATCCCTTTTCATGCTCTGATTGCTACTATAGAAAATACACTAACTATACAAAACATTAAGAACACCTGCACTTTCCATTACATAGTCTAAGCAGGTGAATCCATGTGAAAGCTATGATCCCTTAGTGATGTCACTCAATAAATCCACTTCAATCAGTGTCGATGAAAGGGAAGAGCAGTGGTGGAAAAAGTACTCAATTGTCGTACTTGAATAAAAGTAACCTTAATAGAAAATGACTCAAGTAAAAGTGAAAGTCACCCAGTAAATACTGATTTAGTAAAAGTCTAAAAGCATGTGGTTTTAAATATACTGAAGTATCAAAAGTGAAAGTACAAATTATTTCAAATGTCTTATATTAAGCAAACCAGACGACACAATTTTATTGATTTATTTGCGGATCGCCAGGGGCCAACTCTAACACTCAGACATAATTTACAAATGAAGCATTTGTGTTTAGTGTTTCTACCAGATCAGAGGCAGTAGGGATGAGCAGGGATGTTCTCTTGATAAGTGCGGGAATTGGACCATTTTCCTGTCCTGCTAAGCATTCAAAATGTAATGATTACTTTTGGGTATCAGCAAAATGTATGGAGTAAAAAGTACATTATTTTCTTTAGGAATGTAGTGAAGTAAAAGCAAAAGTTGTCAAAAATATAAGTAGTTAAGTACAGATACATCCCCAAAATTACTTAAGTAGTACATTAAAGTATGTTTTACTTACAGTAAGTACTTCCCACCACTGGGGAGGAGAAAAAGAAGGATTTTTAAGCCCTGAGACAATTGAGACATGGATTGTGTATGTGTGCTTTCAAAGGGTGAATGGACAAGACACAATATTTAAGTGCCTTTAAACAGGTGATAGTAGGTACCAAGCACACAGGTTTGTGTCAAGACCTGCAAAGCTGCTGGATTTTTCACACTCAGCAGTTTCCCATGTGTATCAAGAATGGTCCACCACCCAAAGGACATCCAACCAACTTGATAACATGATACAACTGTGGGAAGCATTGGAGTCAACATAGGCCAGCATCCAATGAATGTCCTAATGAATTGAGGCTGTTCTGAGGGCCAAAAGGAGAGGGTGCCTCAATATTGGGAAGGTGCTCCTAATGTTTGGTATACTCAACAGACGAGACTAGACAATTGTACAAAAGCAATTTAAAGTATTTTGTGTAACATGTATTTTCATTGTAGGCGGTTGTATGAAGACGTTTTGTTGAATTGTTTCTCTCTTTTGAAAGTGGTACAAGCTCTGAGAGTAATGAAAGGGTACATTGGTTTATGAAGTGAAGTCTCTGGTGGTTGAAGGCTTATGGGCACTATGTAATTAAACACTCATGTGTTTTTTTGGGGTTTCTTCTAATTCTTTGGAGAGATTCCTTGGCGCATAGAATGACATCAGAGCCCAAACCAAAACTAGGATGTTGAAAGGCTATAGAGCATTTTAAAAGCAATTATTCGTTGAGATTGAGGTTGGGGTTGAGTTTGCCCCGTGTGTATGAACTGACCTCTGCGTGGAGAACACTGCTGGTCTTCGAGAACCGGACTGGACCGCTGTTAACATAGTTTGGCCCCCAACGCCATTGCTCAAAAGTTGAATCTGTTCTAGCTGTTTGCCCTTGCTTGTTTACGTACAGTGTGTGCATTCTTTATGTGAATAACTCTCTGTTTTGTCCCAAAGTCTGTTTTTATGTGTTTATTGTGTACTACATGTTCTAACAGTAATCTACTAATCCCTGTTCAGGAAATGAACCCGACCATGTTGTCTCACAGCACCTCGTCGCTGTCTGCATCTGTTGTTACACTAGTACGCCTACGCATCACCGGTGTTAAGCCACTCTAACCTCCTCTCCTCTCCCTACAGGGGGATCCCGGGAGCCAGGGGACTTCCGGTGACAAAGGATCCAATGGGGAGAAGGTGAGATGATCCTAAAGAGTTGTGATACGGATGCTTTTCCCCTGTTCTGTACCTCTCATGACATGTCTGTCACAGAGGTGCTTCATTAAATGGCGAGGCGAGTATCTGTTCTGCTGCTTGTCTGCAAGCAAACTCTACATTTGGACACGTGCAGTAGACAGCAATAATATACTTTTCAAATGATTCTGTTTTAAAACCACTTCCAGGGAACCAGTGGAGCGGCAGGTCTTGCTGGGAAAGATGGATCTAAAGGAGAAAGAGTATGAGACAACCACCTTACAATAAGATTATCCTACAATAAGTTACTGTTATTATGATGTAAACATTTCTGATTCACTTCTGGATGTTTCTGCTTTATTGTGACAGGGTAAATCTGGGCTGGCAGGCGATCAAGGATTTCCTGGACCTCTGGGACCAAAGGTGGGTGATCCTTCTGGTTCTCTTTGTTGATTCCATATAGGTGTCGGACAGTATATTCTCATGACTACATGCAATCTGCTCTTTGCAAACCCTTGTCTTGTGTTTGGATTTGTGGCCGGTTAAGTTAGATTTGTGGCAGGTTAAGTTAGAGTTTAAAGTTAAGAGTTTTATTTGGTTTTGTCTACTCTGATATCAAAGACAGCCTTGTTCTTTGTATTCTGTGTGTTGGTGGGCGTTTGACATTTGATAGACAATTACCTCTATGCTTGCTATTGATTTACACTGACGTGGTTGGCTGACTTCCTTTGTCTGAGGCAGCTGGACAGGGAGGGAGAGAAGGGTGAGAGAAAGCAAGTGGGGGAGAGAGAGGAAAGAGAGGGAGGGGAAGAGGGGAAGAGAGAGTGGTTAGGTTTGGCCAATGTGCTGTGTGACCACTCAGTCCCAGACTGCCAGCCAAAAAGAAGGTCTCAGCTCAGACTAGCGCGGACAAGAGCCCCCTGTTGACAGACCATTGGAAAGTTCATGTTTTTTAGATTGTACACCAGGGAAATGAGTCATTTATATCAAACAAAATGTTGAACATAGCATGTCCTTGTAACTGTGAATTCCTTGATGATACTAATACTTTTGTATTGTGGTGAGTTTACTTACTACCTACAGTACCAGTCAAAAGTTTGGACACACCTACTCAATCAAGGGTTTTTCTTTATTTTTTAAACTGTTTTCTACATTGTGGAAAAATAGAGAAGACATCAAAACTATGAAATAACACATTGAATTATATAGGAAGCAAAAAAGTGTTAAACATTAAATTTGTACATTTATTTAACTGGGCAAGTCAGTTAAGAACAAATTATTATTTACAATGAGCAAACCTGGACCAATTGTGCACCGCCCTATTGGACTCCCAATCACAGCCAGGTGTGATACAGCCTGGATTTGACCCAGGGACTGTAGTGATGCCTCTTGCACTGAGATGCAGTGCCTCAGAACCCTGCGCCACACTTGAGCTTTGATAACAGCATTGCACACTCTTGGCATTCTCTCAACCAGCTTCACCTGGAATTATTTTCCAACAGTCTTCAAGGAGTTCCCACATATGCTGAGCACTTGTTGGTTGCTATTCCTTTACTCTGCGGTCCAACTCTTCCCAAACCATCTCAATTTTGTTGAGGTCAGGTGATTGTGGAGGTCAGGTCATCTGATGTAGCACTCCATCACTCTCATTATTGGTCAAATAGCCCTTACACAGCCCGGAGGTGTGTTGGGCCACTGTCCTGTTGAAAAACAAATGATAGTCCCACTAAGTGCAAACCTGATGGGATGGAGTATCACTGCAGAATGCTGTGGTAGACATGCTGATTAATTGTGCCTTGAATTCTAAATGAATCACTTACAGTGTCACCAGCAAAGCACCCCCACACCATCACTCCTCCTCCTCCATGCTTCACAGTGGGAACCACATATGCGGAGATCATCAGTTCACCTACTTTGTGTCACACAGCAGTTGGAACCAAAAATGTGCATTCATCAGACCAAAGGACAGATTTCCACCGGTCTAATGTCCATTGCTCATCTTTCTTGGCCCAAGCAAGTCTCTTCTTATTATTGGTGTCCTTTAGTAGTGGCTTCTTTGTAGCAATTCGACCATGAAGGTCTGCTTCACAAAGTTTCCTCTGAACAGTTGATGTTGCGATGTGTCTGTTACTTGAACCGTGAAGCATTTATTTGGGCTGCAATTTTTGAGGATGGTAACTCTAATGAACTTATTCTCTGCAGCATAACTCTGGATCTTCCTTTCCAGGCTCATGAGAGCCTGTTTCATCATAGCACTTGACTCCACTTGAAGAAACTTTCAATGTTCTTGATATTTTACGCATTGACTGACCTTCATGTCTTAAAGTATTGATGAACTGTCATTTCTCTTTGCTTATTTGAGCTCTTCTTGCCATAATATGGACGTGGACTATTACCAAATAGGGCTGTTCTTTATACCAACCCTACCTCGTTACAACACAACTGATTGGCTCAAATGCATTAACCTCTTGCTCCTACCTGACACGCAGGCGTCCCATCTAGACATCTGGAAATGCAAATGCGCTACGCTAAATGCTAATAGTACTAGTTAAAACTCAAACGTTCATTAAAATACACATGCAGGGTATTGAATTAAAGCTACACTCGTTGTGAATCCAGGCAACAAGTCAGATTTTTTAAATGCTTTTCGGCGAAAGCATGAGAAGCTATTATCTGATAGCATGTAACACCCCAAAAGACCCGCAGCGGACGTAAACAAAATAATTAGCATAGTTGGCGCTACACAAACCACACAAATAAAATATAAAACATTCATTACCTTTGACCATCTTCTTTGTTGGCACTCCTAGATGTCCCATAATCACTATTGGGTCTTTTTTTTCGATTAAACCGGTCCATATATAGCCTAGATATCGATCTATGAAGACTGTGTGATAAACGGAAAAAAATAGCGTCTTATAACGTAATGTCATTTTTTAAAATTAAAATTAAAAGTCGACAATAAACTTTCACAAAACACTTCGAAATACTTTTGTAATGCAACTTTAGGTATTAGTAAATGTTAATATGCGATCAAATTGATCACGAGGCGATGTATATTCTATAGGGGTACGTCTGGAAATAATGTCCGGGTAAATCTCAACCAAAGGCTCTGCCTTGCGTCCGATTGACCAAGAAACAAATCGTAGGCAAATGACAAGCCTGTTGACATCGTGTGGAAGCTGTAGGTATTGCAACCTCTGCCGCATTTAATGTGGTTCGCCTTTATCAATCGGTTGAGGTGGCGCATGGATATATGTTTCCATTTTCAGTGATCAGATGTTCCTGCACTTTTCGATGAAACGCACGTTCTGTTATAGTCACAGCCGTGATTTAACCAGTTTTATAAACGTCTGAGTGTTTTCTATCCACACATACTAATCATATGCATATACTATATTCCTGGCACGAGTAGCAGGGCACTGAAATGTTGCGCGATTTTTAACAGAATGTTCGAAAAAGTAGAGGGTCGACTTAAGAAATTACACAAGTTAACTTTTAACAAGGCACACATGTTAATTGAAATGCATTCCAGGTGACTACCTCGTGAAGCTGGTTGAGAGAATGCCAAGAGTGTGCAAAGCTGTCAAAAAGGCAAAGGGTATTTACTTTGAAGAATCTCAAACATAAAATATATTTTGATTATCACTTTTTTGGTTACTACATGATTCCATATGTGTTATTTCCTAGTTTTGATGTCTTCACTATTATTCTACAAAACCATTTATGAGTAGGTGTGTCCAAACTTTTGACTGTTACTGTACTTCCTAGCTAAACCCATTGTTCTTCAGGGAGCCTAGCATAGGCCATTGGTTGCTTTCCATTGCACTTTGACTCTCCCACATTTGGCTCAGTCAGAACAGAGGTCAGGGGTCAGGGTTCCCCAAGAGGGTCACAATGCTAACCGGTGTTGTTGCTGTTCTGGGTGTTAATTGGCCTCTACAGAATCCATATCCCTCGAAGTTATCTTATCAAGTTAGACACAGCAAAATGTTGTTGTTTTTTCACACATTTTAATCTCTCGCCCCTCATATGACCTAACGGGCAATATTCATGCTCAATTTGAAATGATCGGGTAATAACATTGCATCTGTTATCCGTCAATATAATGTCTGGTCCTTTGGTTCCTACAGGGAATTCAAGGAGACTCAGGACTTCCTGGTTTATCTGGACCCAGAGGTGTCGGTGTGAGTAGAAGTTACAGTAAAAAAAATAGCACATATATTTAAGCCAAAGAAATTAATGCTTTTGTCTCAGACAAACCTATGTTTTCTAAAAGAGTCTTTGGATGTGACTGTATGTCTGTGTTGTAATATGTTAGGGTGAAAAAGGTTTGAAAGGAGATAAAGGATCTGCAGGATTACGGGTAAGTGTTATTACATGTCCTATATTTGATTCAAATGATCGTCAAGTGTCATAGGTCATCACACGCATGACTGGTTAAGAAATTAAATATAACTGCATGTACAGAGTTGAGAATAGAAAGCTCCAGCAGGTTTGGTTAACTTTAAAAATAGCAGACACACCTAGCTGGAATGTGCAAATGTGAGTATACCAATTCCATGCGGGTATACCAATTTAAATAAAGGTGATTAAATGTTTAACAATTGACAGAATTTTTTCCTATTTAAGGGTTAAGTCCATCGTTTCTGAGAAGGAATATAGACCTCCATCTCAGAAGGGAGTAATGGTGCAGACAGATGTGAACTGGCTTCCCTGATGCACTCTCCACACTTCCTGTCCTGGGCTTGAGGGGGCGGATCCTAATACACTCATTCAAGGATAGCGGCCCACAGTACTGTGTGTCAATGCCTCCTTTAAGGGTCCCTGAAATATAGACTTTCACTGCTGCGGATGGCCATTGACTAGGATGTAACACACTGGTCAATCAGAGTGATTGTGGCCTGTGATTATAATGATTATACTGACGTAGCACCCAAAATGCAGCAGTCTATATGATTCCTGGCCTACTGGGCCTCACAGTATGTCAAGTGGGTCGTTGAGGTCTATGATTGTTATAAGGCTTTTGAGACACAGACTGTCCTCGGCGTTGGGTGATGATGTGAGATGATAGGATTTAGACGTGCTGGTCAGTGTTATAGAGATAGAATGGATTTAAGGGAGGGTTTTATTTACATGATGGGTTGTCTGAAATGAACGGCCAACCGAGATGAAAACGGTAACACCTACAGTACATAAGGACTTCATTACACACTCATAACCCATGTATACCTGTACCGCATCCGTTGGTCGTTGACCTACTGTGCGTCTCTGTCTGCACATAAAGTTAAGAATAATAAACGGTGTACAGTACTGTCTATATATTTAGCACATGGCTTTTCCCCACCAACCCTGACCCAAAGCCATGCAGCAGGTTTGAAAAACATACCAGCATGAAGCAGGATCTGACAACTCAACAGTGGGGTCCTGTAGGAATACGATGATGATGATGGTGGCTATGTGTTCTGTGTTTCTGAGCTGTCGTGTTATTAAAGCCATCAGTCAGCCAGTCATTCTGTTTTCGGAGAGAATGGACGTCTGGAGAAGCGTTTACTTCTCTGTATGTGACTGAGGAACTGGTGGTTCAGAACAGGAAGTGGTCGTTAGGAGAGGCTTCTGGCGGTCAGGGGTATCCATGTTGTTGGCAGATGGAAGAGTCACCAAGCCTGACAGACAAGTGAGACATGTGTAATGTATTCAGCACCAGCTACCTGCTGGTATTGACAATTTTAAAATATATATATTTAACTAGGTAAGTCAGTTAAGAACAAATTCTTATTTTATAATGACTGCCTACCCCGGCCAAATCTTCCCATAACCCGGACAATGCTGGGCCAATTGTGTGCCCCTCTATGGGACTCCCAATCACGGCCAGTTGTGATACAGTCTAGGATCGAACCAGGGTCTGTAGTAACACCTCTAGCACTGAGATGCAGTGCCTTAGACCGCTATGCCACTCGGGAGCCCTGATGTTCTTTTGAAACAAAATGGCCTTGGATAGATTGCAGTACAGCTGAGAAGCTGTGGCAAGGTTATTGATGGTCATAGCAGGCTACTTTTGAATCTCATTTCTTATGTACCTAGAAGACCCTTTCTATTTTCCATTGAACACGGTTCCTTGATCCTCACAGGGTGACAAAGGTATTGATGGATTCCCTGGAAAACCTGGTGTTCCTGGAAAAGATGTGAGTTATCGTTTTCTGATAATGTTTTGCAGGGAGCATCCCGATGTTTACATGAGAGAAAGATCCTTTCACTGGTAGTCTACGTCTCGTTTCTTCTGAAAGCTGTTTGTTTGGATTCACTGTCTAGGGTTTGGGAGGACTGACTGGCGCACCTGGAGCCGCTGGCCTGAAAGGGGAAAAGGTCTTCTCTCTATTAAACACTGTACTACAACACGCGATCATGAACAACAACATGTGAATTGGAGCAAAACTTTCCTCAAAGAACAATCAAGAAAACACATCAAACATGAGGTGATGTGCTATGCATCATTTTAGCATTGATAAGACGACACTCTTATCCAGAGTGACTCGTAATCAGTGCATTAGCAGGTAAAACAACCACATAATATCACAATCATTGCAGGTAAACCTTTAAAAAATAGACTTTATCTGTAAAAGCCTTAGTCAGACTGAACTGTTAAGTTTGTGTCTGTGTTCCAGACATTCCACTGTTTTCCCTCTTTTTAACCATCGAAGGCAGCCCACTCATCTATCTGTCTTGATAACACATGTCTGACTATACTTACCACACACACACACACACACACACACACACACACACACACACACACACACACACACACACACACACACACACACACACACACACACACACACACACACACACACACACACACACACACACACACACACACACACACACACACACACACACACACACACACACACATTCTTGTACAGCTAACATTGTGGGGACACACAATTCCACACACACACACCTCAAGCACTGTATGAAAAGTTAAACTTAACACTGCATCCCGGAAACTACTTATTTCCCTTGTCATTGAAATGATTAACGTCTCTGTGTCATCTGAAATATTACCCCATAAACCACACAGACGATTTCAAGAGACAACTTTCGAAAGTGTTTAATTTCCTGTGTGGTTTCACTGTCTTGCAGGGAGAGACGGGCCCTGCTGGAATGCCTGGGGATATGGTGAGTTCCTAAACATAGTATGCAGTATAGTTTAATGTCAGGTACTATATACTCCACTAGCATGGATGCCAAGTGCCAACCTGATACAACAACATAGAGTGATAGTAAGAAAACACATTTAAAATTGGATGTAGATTACTGTTTGTTAGTCCTGTTTAGAAGTGCTTTAAACCGCACCTTTATTTTGGCAGGTTCAAAGAGATGGCTTGAAAGGAGAGGCTGTGAGTACAAGGATATAGTCATTTTATTTTCCTATTTTTTTGTTCAGTATTTTGAGCATGGGTTTGTATCTTTACCACTATTGCCAAGTCTCCATCTGTAGTCATACAGTGTTTCAAGTAAGGTCATGATGTTTTTACACTAGAAAGTACAGGTTGAGTTACTCCACAATAATGGCTACAGTAACATGGACAGTATAACGTTCCTATGACGTATAGTATATTGTTACTAAATGACGACTGTCTCACCTGGACTCTGACACCGTTATGTCTTGTTGTCTGTTCTATGTTCCAGGGACCGCCAGGACCTCGTGGCCCTCCAGGACCTGATGGTCCCCCTGGACCCACTGTAAGGAACCACAATTTATTACTTCCTCTTATTACCCCACCTTCATATTTGACCCAATTACATGTCTCTGTATAGATAACAGATACATGCAAAAATGCCCACTAGCTCTGTAGTTTTACCAGTCAGAGCTGAAGTAGAAAAATGACAAGCGCTTTTCCCCCCAGGGTGCAACTGGGCAACTTGGTTTACCTGGCGAACCTGGAGAGTTTGGCCAAAGGGTAAGAGTCTTATATTTGTTATAGGTTTTACAGTACATGCCTTTGATTACAGTAGTACTGTAGGCTTGAATCTGACTTCACTGTGTAATGTAGTTCGTCTGTTGTTTGAAGAGAGTCAGACCGAAATGCAGCGTGTAGGTTACTCATGACTTTTAATGAAGATAATGCGGTACATGAAATAACTGAAAATATGAAAACAACAAACGAGTGAAACTAATACAGCCTATCTGGTGACTAACACAGAGACAGGTACAATCACCCACGAAATACAACGCGCACTCAGGCTACCTAAATACGGTTCCCAAACCGAGACAACGAGAATCAGCTGACTCCAATTAGGAATCGCCTCAGGCAGCCAAGCCTAACTAGACACACCCCTAATAATACACACTCCCAATTAATACAAACCCCAATACCAAATACAACATATAAACCCATGTCACACCCTGGCCTACCCAAACATATAACAAAAACACAAGATACAATGACCAAGGCGTGACACACTGGTACTTTAGTCATAAGATGTTTAGGAGTGGCACAAACAGTAGGTTTCTTCCCATACTCACAAAACCACAGTTAACTTTTTCTGTATGGCACTCAAAGGTTTCTTTTTTTCTCTCGGTAATAAAGCACTGTAGTCATAGTGACTGGATGTTGACGGTACACAGTCATCTGTATTACCGCAGTACAAAGCCATTGGACTGCTGTTGGATTCCCCCCTCTGTTTTCTACAGGGACAGTTTAGGAAGTGAACTGTCTCACGGAAACAGGGATGAGCTGTTGGACTGCTGTTGGATTCCTCCTCTTGTTTTCTACAGGGAGAGTTTAGGAAGTCAACTGTATCACGGAAACAGGGATGGTGCAAAAATATTTAAGAACCATAAAATCCATGTTGATATCCTAAAAGTAAATAAAGTTATGTTCTATTCTAGGTAAGCAAATCCCCATGATAACATGAAACCATCATTTTCTGTATTGCCGTTGTCGATTTGGTCTTTTCGGCATATATCTCTGGATATACCTAATGGGTTCATGAGCAGCTGGCGACTCTCTTGCCTCCTGTTGTGGTGGAATTGCCTACAGTGCATTCAGAAAGTATTCAGACCCCTTAACTTTTTCCACATTCTGTTACGTTACTATCACAATTGAAGGTAAGACCCAGGGGCAGACAATGTCAAAGTAACAAAAGTTGATTAATTCGAACACATGGCAGGCAAAGGTACAGGATGGCAGACAGGATCAGAGTCAGGGCAGGTAGAGGTTGATAGTCCTGAGTAGTGGTGCAAAGGTACCGGACGGCAGGCAGGCTCGGGGTCAGGTCAGGCAGAGGTTGGTAATCCAGAAGAGTGGGGCAAAGGTACCGGACAGCAGGTAGGCTCAGGGCAGAAAACATTAATATAGACAAGACAGGAGCGGAAAAGTGGAAAAACGCTAGTAGGTTTGAGGAACAAAACTAACTGGCAACAGCCAAACAGAGAACACAGGTATAAATACACAGGGGATAATGGGGAAGATGGGCGACACGTGGAGGGTGGTGGAGACAATCACAAAGACAGGTGAAACAGATCAGGGTGTGACAGTTACAAAGATATTCTAAAATTGATAAAATTATTTTTTCCCTCAATTTACACACAATACACCATAACGACAAAAGAAATACAGTTTTTAAAAAATCATAGTACATTTATTACAAATAAAAAATGGAAATATCACATTTACATAAGTATGTCTGACTTTTTACACAGTACTTTGTTGAAGCACCTTACAGCCCTGAATCTTCTTGGATATGACGCTACAAGCTTGGCACACCTGCATATGGGGAGTTTCTCCCATTCTTCTCTGCTGATCCTCTCTCGCTGCCCAGCTATCTTTAGCTCTCTCCAGAGATGCTCGTTCACGTTCAAGTCCAGGCTCTGGCTGGGCCACTCAAGGACATTCAGAGACTTGTTCCAAAGTCACTCCTGCATTGTCTTGGCTGTGTGCTTAGGGTCGTTGTCCTGTTGGAAGGTGAAACTTTGACCCAGTCTGAGGTCCTGAGCGCTCTGGAGCAGGTTTTCATCAAGGAACTCTCTGCACTTTACTCCGTTCATCTTTCCTCGATCCTGGCTGGTCTCCCAGTCCCTGCTACTGAAAAACATCCCACCATTCTTCACCGTATGGATGGTGGCAGGTTTCCTCCAGGCGTGATGCTTGGCATTCAGGCCAAAGAGTTCAATCTTGGTTTCATCAGACCAGAGAATCTTGTTTGTTCATGATCTGAGAGTCTTTAGGTGCCTTTTAGCAAACTCCAAGAAGGAGTGTCATGTGCCTTTTATTGAGGAGTGGCTTCTGTCTGGTCACTCTACCATAAAGGCATGATTGGTGGAGTGTTGCAGAGATGGTTGTCCCATCTCCATAGTGGAACTCTAGAGCTCTGTCAGAGTGACCATCAGGTTCTTGGTCACCTCCCTGACCAAGGCCCTTCTCCCCTGATTGGGTGGCCAGCTCTAGTAAGAGTCTTGGTGGTTCCAAACTTCTTCCATTTAAGAATGATGGAGGCCACTGTGTTCTTGGGGACCTTCAATGCTGCAGACATTTTTTTGGTAGCCTTCCCCAGATCTGTGCCTCGACACAATCCTGTCTCGGAGATCTACGGATAATTTCCTTGACCTCATGGCTTGGTTTTTGCTCTGACATGAACTTTCAACTGTGGGACCTTAATTAGACAGGTGTGCCTTTCCAAACCATGTCCAACCAATTGAATTTACCACAGGTGGACGCCAATCTAGTTGAAGAAACATCTGAAGGATGATCAATAGAAACAGGATGCACATGATCTCTATTTCAAGTCTCATAGGAAAGGGTATGACTACTTATGTAAATAAGGTCTTTTATATATATATATATATATGTCTTTTTACATTTGCAAACATTTCTAAAAACCTGTTTTCTCTTTGTCATTATGGGGTATTGTGTGTTGATTGATGAGGGATAAAACATTGTTCAATCCATTTTAGAACAAGGCTGTAACATAACAAAATGTGGAAAAATTCAAGGGGTCTGAGTACTTTCCGACGGTACTGTATATACTCCTGTACCTTCAATATTTGAAACCTTTCAACAGTCATATTCCCCTACTGTATTTACATTCTAGTCATTTAGCAGACTATTATCAGATGGACTTACAACGAGTAGTAGATCCACCGCCTCAGACCTGTCAACACACTACAGCAGGATGAAACGGAGACAGGAAGCCTTGCTCTGATAGTAGTGACTACCCCGCAAGCTGGGAAAAATCCCAGGATGTTAGCTAACATTCCTATTAAGGTCTAGTTAGAGTTTTATCTAACATTACGATGATAACATCCACCAGAAAATATAATGCTGTTTTTCCAGAAAGTGTTTAAAATGAAATATCCTTGAAATGTTCTCCTAACGTTCATAAAAATGTTGTCCACAACATCTGTATCAACCACCACAGAACATTCCTTTAAGGTTCTTATTACCAGGTAAAGTAATAACAAAATGTGTTCTGGGAACGTTCTTCCAACATCAGGCGAATGGACAGATTCTGTCTTATTAGAACTTTTAGGGCAACCTAATAAATGTTCTGGGAACGTTCACAGAACCAACTTTGGTTTGGTGGGTAATCTGACTGAGCCAGACCTCCTGCAGGGAGCAGTAGGATGTTACGTCAGCTGGAGTTGATATATTTCTATGAGCTTGTAGTATAAACTACAACGTGGAAGTTACTGTTTACTAGACCTTTAATCATGTCAGCATATGAAACAGCCGTTTACACCAGTTTTTATTCATTTTCCTTCCGCTCCCCAATTGACTAAAACTCTATTTCTTTATTTCCCCATGGGCTTCACCTGAGTACCCCTAGTGGCTAGAGTGCAACTGTATTAAGTCCCTTACATTTAGATAGAAAACATCTCATTCCATCAACTGTGTACTAACTATGACAAAAGGAGCTCAATCGGTCACTGTATGTGTGGAGGAATACCCCCGCCATAGGACTTTGATGGTTACACATTTAGAAAATTACATGACAGGTTTCTCATATGAACGTGGTGATGACAGTGTATTTATTATGAAGGCATCACCGTACCTCCGTAGTATTTACATTTTTTCTGTTATTTAGCAGACGCACAATTATCCAGAGTGACTTTTTAATTTTTTTAAATTTTTATTTCACCTTTATTTAACATTTGTTTAAATCTGTACACGGTGAATGAAGTAAGGAGGTAATAACAGAACATGGCCAAGATGTTCAAATGTTCATAAATGACCAGCATGGTCAAATAATAATAATCACAGGCAGAACAGTTGAAATTGGAGCAGCAGCACAGCCAGGTGGACTGGGGAGAGCAAGGGGTCATCATGCCAGCTTGTACTGATGCATGGTCCTAGGACTCAGGTCCTCCGAGAAAGAGAAAGAAAGAGAGAAAGAGAGAATTAGAGAGAGCATACTTAAATTCGCACAGGAGACCGGATAAGACAGGTGAAGTACTCCAGATATAACAAACCGACCATAGCCCCACGACACATAAACTACTGCAGCATTAATACTGGAGGCTGAGACAGGAGGGGTAATTTTTTCACCTATTCGGCTCGATGAGAGTCAAACAAGGGACCTTTTAAATATTAACCAAACTCTCGTAACTGCTAGGATACCTATCTACTTTGTCCCCCTTACTACCTCTACCAGAGCGCTAAGTCTAACCTGTTCACTGTGGGCTATTCAGAGTGGATCCCCTGGCCTAGTCTACTCTCTTCTGTTCTGAGCAACACAACAGCTGGTTACAGCTTGGTCTATTTTCCCTTTGACCTTTTGGGCTGTTCTGTCATGGCTTGAAGCACTTAACTGTACCTCAGTGTGTTTTTACTGTTGCTGAGACCTTCACTTTGGTGGAATGGGGGCTGGTCCAGAGTCATTAACAATTTCAATGACAAGGGATATAGTAGTTTCTGGGATGTAGTGTTAACTGAAGTTTAACTTTTCATACGGTGCTTGAGGTGTGTGTGTGTGTTTATTGAGGATGTGAAGTCACTGTGGGATTTCTGCTGTGATAATGGTGCTGTCATGGCCGACAGGGCCAGTCACATGGTTGATCATCCGTGTAGTGGACCTTCCCTGGCTCCTCATACGCTTCACAGTCCACACCGCAGCCATCATCAGTCAGCTGTTTCCCTGACAAGCCTCAAAGAATTGTCCACCCACCCATACTTTACATTAACAGTATCAGTCACAGCAGTAGGGCCGTCTCACGTTAAACATGACGCAGTATCTTACAGAATCCTGCAGGGGGCAGTATATCACAGTGCATTCAATGAGAGAGAGTCGGATTCAAGTACAGAAGTTGCCAAAGCAGCAGAGGTTTTAAAGGGTTGGTTTTACTAAGTGAATAAACATGTTTTCCAGCACAGGTTTATTATCTCCCAACGTTATGTTTTTTTTTGTTGATGTATAATGGTTGATTTTGTGTCTTCCTTTTTCAGGGCAAGAAAGGTGAAAGTGGATTACCAGGTGTTGACGGGCTACCCGGACCACCTGTAAGAATACCAGTTTATGTCTATGTGCTATCCATGGCAGGCACTCTTTATTGTGTCCTACAGTATCAGATCATTTACAGATATATTCCATGACATAAACATCTGTTGGAACATGAAGCCTATGTGCAACAGTATGATTCCCTGCATCATAATCACATCAAATCACAGTTTATTTGTCACGCGCGCCGAATACAACAGGTGTAGACCTTACAGAGAAATGCTTTCTTACAGGCTCTAACCAATAGTGCAGAATAGGTATTAGGTGAACAATAAGTAAGTAATGAAATATAAACAACACTAAAAAGACAGTGAAAAATAACAGTAGCGAGGCTATATACAGTGGCGTGAGGTAGTATGTACATGTAGATATGGTTAAAGTGACTATGCATATACGATAAACAGAGAGTAACAGTAGCGTAAAAGAGGGGTTGGCGGGTAGTCAGTGGGACACAATGCAGATCGCCATGAATGTATAGTTACAGTGACTATGCATATATGATAAACAGAGAGTAGCAGCAGCGTAAAAGAGGGGTTGGGGGAGGGGGGAACACAATGCAAATAGCCATTTGATTACCTGTTCAGGAGTCTTTTGGCTTGGGGGTAAAAACTTTTGAGACTGATTTTTGTCCTAGCGCTGGCACTCTGGTGACACTTGTCATGCGGTAGTAGAGAGAACAGTCTATGACTGGGGTGGCTGGGGTCTTTGACAATTTTAGGGCCTTCCTCTGACACCGCCAGGTGTAGAGGTCCTGGATGGTAGGCAGATAGCCCCAGTGATGTATATACCCTCTGTAGTGCTTTGCGGTCGGAGGCCGAGTAATTGCAGTACCAGGCAGTGATGCAACCAGTCAGGATGCTCTCGATGTTGCAGCTGTTGAACGCTGAGCTGTAGTCAATGAATAGCATTCTCACATAAGTGTTCCTTTTGTCCAGGTGGGAAAGGGCAGTGTGGAGTGCAATAGAGATTGCATTATCTGTGGATCTGTTTGGGCGGTATGCAAATTGAAGTGGGTCTCGGGTTTCTGAGATAATGGTGTTGATGTCAGTCATTACCAACCTTTCATAAGAACTCTTTTGACACAATGAATGGAGTATGTGTCAGTTATCATCACACCTCTTAAACCTTGGGCTCATTCAATGGCATTTCATTCTTGATGTTAACTACTCACCATGGACTGTGTACCTGACACAACTTCTCTCTCAGTACTACCGTCACTAAACACTTCCACTGGATGGAAACTAATGTATTGTCAGCCTTTTCAGAACTCATCCACATTGCATAAATTAATTAATATTCAATATCACTCTTAAAAGCAATAATTAGCGCCTTAGGGCCCGGAATTTATTTCGACAAGGTGACCACCCGACCAGCAGGGGTGGAAAAAGTACCGAATTGTCATACTTGAGTAAAAGTAAAGATACCTTAATAGAAAATGACTCAAGTAAAAGTGAATGTCTCACAGTAAAATACTACTTGAGTAAAAGTCTAAAAGTACTTGGTTATAAATATACTTAAGTAAATGTCATTGCTAAAATACAGTTAATTATCACAAGTGCAATGATAAAATATTTAAAATTCATTATATTAAACAAACGGCGCAATTTCTTTCTTTTTTTCCTCTTTGTTTTACAGATAGCCAGGGGCACACTAACACAGGCATCATTTACAGACAAAGCATTTGTGTTTCGTGAGCACCAGATCAGAGGCATTAGGGATGACCAGGGATGTTCCCTTGATAAGTGTGTGAATTGGAAAATGGTCTTGTCCTGCTAAGCATTTGAAATGTAATGAGTACCTTTGGGTGTCAGGGAAAACGTATGGTGTAAAAAGCACATTCTTTTCTTTAGGAATGTAGTGAAGTAAAAGTAAACGTTGTCAAACATAAATAGGTAAGAACAGATACCCCCTAAAAATTACTTAAGTAGTACTTCAAAGTATTTTTTTATATAGTTACTTTACACCACTACAGTACCTACCAGGAATAACTCATCGCCCTACTATTATATTTCCACGACTTGCAGCTGACAGAATATCAGACCAACCGAGAATACAATACTGTACTTTACAATACTCTCCCCTCTAGTGGCTGATGCTGGTACTGTATGTCTTGCCTGTTGGACTGAGGTTGATGACCGTTTTTGTTGATGATGCTGTGTCTCTTTATAGGGTTCCCAGGGGCCTCCTGGAGGGCAAGGAAGCCCTGGACAAACTGGACCTCCTGTGAGTTTGGTGCACCAACAATCCATTGAAGGCTGTACAGCAGTTTACTGTCAGCAGTCATCCCAAAAGCTCATCCAAAGCAAATGTAACCCACTCAGAGGAAATGGAAATGATAGAAAAAGTAACATGTTTCATTCTCTTTGCTCAGGGTCTACCTGGCGAGATTGGATTTTCAGGGAAACCAGGAGAGGCAGGCAAAGCAGTACGTTTACAGTATATTTTTTCCACATTTACAGGTTACATGTTTGACATGTTATAATATGATTCACTAAAGTAACATTAAGTTGTCTAAGCACTCATGTCCCAGACTTATCCCAATATTTATTGTTGGAAGGGTTTACCTGGAAACGATGGGCTGGACGGACTTCCAGGCAATGACGGAGCCAAGGTCAGTGTAGCATTAGTAGAAGTAGTGATTCATGTTGTATAACCAACTGAAAGTTTCAGGTCTTTATTCCTCACAAAACAGTAAGGAAACATCTAATAACATGTAACATTCCAAAGTTCTAGAGGATGGTATCCTTACCGACACGTTTAGGTTCTCAGAATGTTGTCACATGGTAATGCCATGACCAACCTATTTTCAGCGTTGTGACAACGTTCTGTGTTAGTTAGGATAATATCTGATACAATGCCATAAATGTACTAAGCTGTGTTATTCATTCATCTCCATAGGGGCCTAGAGGAGAGTCTGGATTGGATGGCTTCCCTGGTAAACCTGGTCCTAAGGTACAGTGATACTACTCTTTGTCCAAAATGGCACCCCTTTTCCTATATAGAACACTCCATAGAGCTCTGGTCAAAAGTAGTGAACTACATAGGAATTACAGTCGGGTGCCATTTCAGATGCAACCTCTGTCTGGACACCCAGGCCATATCATTGGTACTTCATAAAAGTAATGCAGCAGACTGAAGTTTATATAGAGTCTATAAAGGTGACTTTTAAAGTATCCCTTTCACCTAATCTGGAAGGATCATTAAATAGGAGCTGGAGTTGTTGAATAGAAACCATCTGAGATATACCTCTGCGTTTATAGACAATCCTTTATTCATTGCGCATGGCTCCTTACAGCCCCCCACTTGAATGCAGACGTAGTTAATAGACAGTGTGACAGAAATGTCAATCGTGGTCTGAGGAATCTTATGATCTCATGATGACCGAATGTGTCCCTGCTATAGGGTGAGGAAGGACCACCGGGACCAAGAGGACCTGGAGGAGAGGGCGTGAGTTACTAATACATGGCTATGACCTTGCATCATTATACTCAACTAAAATTTCCCATCTCACATGCTCTTCATCTTTCTCTGTGTGTGTGTGTGTGTGTGTGTCTTACAGGGACAAGTTGGTTTAACTGGACAACCAGGTGTTGTTGGACCAAAAGGAGAGAAGGGAGGACAGGTGAGTTTAATCTCATAAGCACAATTAAAGCTACACTCCTGAATTGTGCATCAGCCCAATGACAGCTTGCATCTAAATATCCTTGTGTACTATGCTCCTGTTTGTTTCTTGTGTTTTCTTTTTTAGGGTGACCAGGGACAAGGCGGCTCTCTCGGGCCAAAGGGTGACAAAGGTGACAAGGTAAGACAAATACAGTATGAGATATTGATTCACAAAGACTCATGTAAACAGCTAGCTACTGTATGTCACAACATCATCTAAAAGCCGTACAGTCTCTTACCTTTATCATTACTAGACAGTCAGTATCAATGAACAAGGTTCTTCTTACTGTGTGTTTTGCTTGACGAGTATGGTTATTAGCTGAAAAGCTATGTTTGCTGCATGAAAGATGTTTGTTGCTTGTATCAGAGAGTGTATTTGTCACAGAGACTTCCTCTTCACTTTGTCTCACTAAGGACCACCAGGACTAGTGTTTTGTAATGAGTTAATTAACATTCACACACTATGTGTGTGTGTGTGTGTGTGTGTGTGTGTGTGTGTGTCGCCTCAGGGTGACACGGGACCCAAGGGAACTCCAGGAATACCAGGAAATGTGAGTAAAGTAGAGGGATGTTGATTGGTGCAAATGACCATATTAACCACAGGAGGTTGGTGGCACCTTAATTGGTGTAACGGCGTTCTTCGTTTGTCAAAAGAGAGTCGGACCGAAATGCAGCGTAGTGGTTACTCATGTCTTTAATGAAGAGATCGTGATACATGAAATAACTTGTACATATACAAAAACAACAAACGGAACGTGAAACCTATTACAGCCTATCTGGTGAAACTACACTGAGACAGGAACAATCACCCACGAAATACAAAGCGAAACCAGGCTACCTAAATACGGTTCCCAATCAGAGACAACGAGAATCACCTGACTCTGATTGAGAACCGCCTCAGACAGCCAAACCCATACAACACCCCTACTCAGCCGCAATCCCAATAATACAAAAACCCCAATACGAAATACAACAACATAAACCCATGTCACACCCTGGCCTGACCAAATAATAAAGAAAACACAAAATACTAAGACCAAGGCGTGACAGAACCCCCTAAGGTGCGGACTCCCGGACGCACCTCAAAACCATAGGGAGGGTCCGGGTGGGCGTCTGTCCATGGTGGCGGTTCCGGCTCGGGACGTGGACCCCACTCCATTAATGTCCTAGTTCCTCCCCTTTGCGTCCTGGGATAATCCACCCTCGCCGCCGACCATTGCCTAATAGTCCTCACCCAGAACCCCACAGAACTGAGGAGCAGCTCGTGACTGAGGGGCAGCTCGGGACTGAGGGGCAGCTCGGGACTGAGGGGCAGCTCGGGACTGAGGGGCAGCTCGGGACTGAGGGGCAGCTCGGGACTGAGGGGCAGCTCGAGACTGAGGGGCAGCTCGGAACTGAGGGGCAGCCCGGAACTGAGGGGCAGCCCGGAACTGAGAGGAAGCCCAGTACTGAGAGGAAGCCCAGTACTGAGAGGAAACCCACTACTGAGATGAAGCTCAGGCAGGTAGTAGGGTCCGGTAGATCCTGGCTGGCTGGCGGATCTGGAAGATTCTGGTTGACTAGCAGATCTGGAACAGACTGGTTGACTGGCAGATCTGGAAGAGACTGGTTGACTGGCAGATCTGGAAGAGACTGGTTGACTGGCAGATCTGCAAGAGACTGGTTGACTGGCAGATCTGGAAGAGACTGGTTGACTGGCAGATCTGGAAGAATCTGGTTGGCTGGCAGATCTAGAAGATCATGGCTGACTGGCAGATCTAGCTGCTCTATGCAGACTGACAGCTCCTTGCAGACTGACAGCTCTGGCAGCTCCATGCAGGCTATCTAAATACGAACAATCACCCACGAAATACAAAGCGAAACCAGGCTACCTAAATACGGTTCCCAATCAGAGACAACGAGAATCACCTGACTCTGATTGAGAACCGCCTCAGGCAGCCAAGCCCATACAACATCCCTACTCAGCCGCAATCCCAATAATACAAAAACCCCAATACGAAATACAACAACATAAACCCATGTCACACCCTGGCCTGACCAAATAATAAAGAAAACACAAAATACTAAGACCAAGGCGTGACAATTGGGGAGGACGGGCTCATGGTAATGGCTGGAGCGAAATTGATGGAATGGTATCAAACACATGGTTTCCATGGTTTCCAGGTGTTGGATGCCATTCCATTTGCTCCATTTTATGAGCCGTCCTCCGCTCAGCAGCCTCCACTGATAATAAATTTGAACAGTGGAAATTGACATGTTTGTGAACCGAATCATCTTTCTGTCATGCATATATCAAAACAATAAAACATTTGGATCCATGTACAACTAAGCAAACAAAAAACTTCCTGTAAAAATGCATTGCAATTTGAGGATGCTTGCTGACTAACTTGTCTCTGTTTTTCTCTCAGGTGGCCAATGTTATCCCTGAGCCTGGTGAGCCTGTAAGTACTGTAGAAACCAACAAGATCTCACAGTCTCCCAACAGTATTCAACGTTTGTCCAGGGGGATAGGGTTCAAATTAATATAAGTGCCCAGCACTGGGACCGAACCCACAATCATCAGAGCCGGAGCGTGTGCTTTAAGGCGGTGAGCCTACTAGATATAATTGGCTCACGCTCCCTAGTGAATGGTATTGAAGGCATTTCTCGACATCCTGGGGACCAAGAGAAACAATGAATACTGAAGTCGATCTGGTGTGACCTTGCTGGTTAGAAACTGCTCTGTGTTAGACAATTTGTCCAGGCATTTCAATTTAAATTCTCCAGGCATTTTTTTAAATGTTTAATTTTACCCCCTTTTCTCCCCAATTTCGTGATATCCAATTGTTAGTAGTTACTATCTTGTCTCATCGCTACAACTCCCGTACGGGAGAGGCGAAGGTCGAAAGCTATGCATCCTCCGAAACAGAACCCAACCAAGCCGCACTGCTTCTTAACACAGCGCGCATCCAACCCGGAAGACATCCGCACCAATGTGTCGGAGGAAACACCGTGCACCTGGTGCACCTGGTCAGCATGCACTGCGCCCAGCCCACCACAGGAGTCGCTAGTGCACGGTGAGACAAGGATATCCCTACCGGCCAAACCCTCCCTATCCCGGACGACTCTCGGCCAATTGTGCGTCGCCCCATGGACCTCCCGGTCGCGGCCAGCTGCATTAGAGCCTGGGCGCAAACCCAGAGTCTCTGGTGGCACAGCTAGCACTGCGATGCAGTGCCCTAGACCACTGCGCCGCCCGGGAGGTCCTCAACACTTTTTTATGTAGGCTTTAGTTAATTGTCGCCAGTCCTAGAAACTGTACACAACACGTATTACTATACAGAAATATTACACAAACTGGATGGGCATTTATCCTGTTTCTTTCTCCCCAGGGAACACCTGGAGAGAGAGGAGAAAAGGGAGAGCAGGGGAATCCAGGAGATATTGTGAGTTCAGAATAGAAGGAGCCTTCTACAGTTCCAATGGAGTAACATTAGGCTGCATTTGGGGAAATCAGCAGTGCTCCAAACTCTCCACTGGATGCCAAAAGAGATGCAAGTTGATGAAAGTGTCCCCTTTATTTGGTAGAGTCAGATGGACATCTATGCTGCAGTTCAGTGGTGGAAAAAGTACTTAACTGTCATACTTGAGTAAAAGTAAATATACCTTAATGGAAAACGACTCAAGTAAAAGTGAAAGTCACCCATTAAAATACTACCTGAGTAAAAGTCTAAAAGTTCTGGTTTAAAATGTACTTATGCACAGTGGTGGAAAAAGTATTAAGTAGTATTGTCATAAGTCAAAGTATATTCTATACATCAAATTCCCACACTTAGACATCATTTACAAACGCAGTATTTGTATTTAGTGAGTCCACCAGATCTGAGGCAGATCAGATGAACAATGAGTTATATTGATAGGTGAGTGTATTGGACCATAATGCTGTCCTGTCTGAGCACTCAAATTAGGACTTTTTGGTGTCAGGGAAAAAAGTATTGGAGTAAAAAGTACATATTTTCATGAGGAATGTGGTGAAGTAAAAGTAAAAGTTGTCAAAGATATTCACAGTAATGTACAGATACCTCCCAGAACGACTTAAGTTGTACTTCAAAGTATTTTTATTTAAGTACTTTACACCACCGCTGCAGTTACAGTGCTCCACCACTAGGATGGACACTGTTTGCTTTGAAAGGAATCATATGGCATTGCAAAATACGGAATCATTTGTTTGACGTTGAACATCATTCTGGGGATGTTACTAACCTGCGTGTTGTGTGAAGGGTCAACGAGGAGTGCCTGGTGAACGAGGCTTTGCGGGACTGCCCGGACCACAGGTAAGGACTTCAGTCAATCAAATGTTATTTATATTTGGACACTCATCTATTCACAACCGATGTAGAGACAATAACATAAGGGCCCTTTAAAATACGTCATTTTTTTTTGGCCTAACACCATTTTGTACAACGCTTAAAGAATGACTGCTTTTAAAAAGCACCGAATCCCTTTGAAACGGCCTATGTGGCCTCAATAGCAGTCAGAAAAAGTTATTTGCGTTTGACTACAAAGTGCAAATAGGATACTTTTGGTCATAAAGTCAGTCTCGTCTAAGACAAAGTTTTGAACATCCATGTGTCACAAAGGGTAAATGAAGGTCTTGTGGTGAACAGCTGCGGCGATTGCTCTTTATCCAATAGCATAGACATTGAGACAGACACGTCACCATTTCTTTACTTGAGAAATACTGCATCAAACTCCTTAGTTAGATGTAAAACTGTGCAACTAAAACATCCTTGGCAAAAACATCAAAATCAATGACATATTTCTTGAGTTATCTTAGATTCATTCTTGGGATTTTGAGGAAGTGAAATAGACTTCTGCATCTACAGAGTCTCATAGGGGACAAACTTCATTAATTGGTCAGGAAACACTCCTTTTAAGACTGAAATCAAATTGTTCTAATGAGCAACAGAAAAACACACATGGCAATCAATATGTTAAGTTGCTTTTTAAACCACATCAGGAGATCATCTTTGAGGTCAGAGAAAAATTCTAAGACATTTTAGTGACCCTTTAATTCAAGTGCGCGCCTAGCAAGAGGCTGCTGTTTAGCTGTGTTTTTGTAGCGCTCATGTGATAGTGGAGTTTGCAAAACAAATACCCTGAATTGATGCAAATAATCATGATAGCATTTTGCCAGGTAAGCACAGCCTAGTTTGTAGTTAACATTTCATTGAGAAGACAGTTTTCCTTGGCATCATCGCTAACGGCTAGACTTAAGCAATAAGGCCCGGGGAGGTGTAGTGTACGACTAATATACCACGGCTAAGCGCTGTTCTTAAGCATGACGCAGCGCGGCATATATCCAGGCTGTATCACATCCGGCTGTGATTGGTAGTCCCATAGGGCTGGCAACAATTGGACCAGCGTCGTCCAGGCCGTCATTGTATATAAGAATTTGTTCTTAACTGACTTGCCTAGTTAAATAAAGGTTCAATTTTAAATAATGTAAAAAAGATATATTGGCCATATATCACAAACCCATAGAAGCCTTATTGCTATTATAAACTGGTTATCAACTAAATTAGAGCAGTAAAACTAAACATTTTGTCATACCCGTGGTATACAGTCTGATATACCACGACTTTCACCCAATCAGAATTCAGGGCTCAAACAACCCAGTTTATAGAAAGTGGTAGACAGTGCACGCACACAGACAGGGGCATTCTGGTCTTCAGAAAGTTACAGGAAATACGAATCGCTGATATATTCTGTTCATGTCTAATGAGAAACTTAGACAAATTAATACATTTTCAACATATTTAGTTGATTCGCTATGACCTCAATCATTGTTTTTATATTGTCGAATTTCATCACGGATTGTATAAGGACCTACATAAAATGTCCTCCATTGGAAAATAGAAATCAAACCTCGACATAATTTGACATATTATACTGAATGATTTCCACTTCCTTCATAACCTTGTTGGTTATCCCCTTCAATTCAGGGACCTAAAGGTGACATTGGCCCTAAAGGAGAGACTGGGAGACAAGGAGAGCCTGTAAGTTCTGGGTCCTTACTGCTGCATATTTGTCTGATAATACTATTACACATAGACAGTTGTGAATGAAGCCTTGTTTCTATTCCAGGGTCCGCCAGGATTGCAGGGTACACAGGGTACCCGTGGACTGCCTGGCAATGTGGTAGGTTCATTTTGCGAAAATGACAGCCCAAAAATATTTTAAACATATGGAATTTGTGTGTTGGTGCTCAAGGACATCCCTAATGCTTTAAACTAACCTTTGACCTAACGTGTGCCCTGAACTTCTCTCTCTGTCTATGACACAGGGCATCCCTGGAACCCTTGGACCACCTGGAATAGCTGGACAGAGAGGAGAGAGGGTCAGTAACCGTATCACTGCTTTGCTATATGGAAAAACAGGTGATCTCAAATGTGTTGTTCTAGGGACATCATATTGTAACCCGAAACTCGTGTGTCCTAGGGACCTTCTATTGTAACTCGTGCTGTGTGAATGACTAAGCTATGCTATGCAACACTGTGCTCTGCTCATCTCCCTGTGTGTGGTGTGTTCCAGGGAGAGATGGGGAAGGAGGGTCGTGGTGGCCCCGCAGGCCCTCCTGGAGATACAGGCATACAAGGACCCCCTGGCCCACCCGGGAAGGGCAAGGACGGACAGAACGTAAGACACAGAAACATCACTGTATAAGACGTTCAAACCTCATTGTTACGTTCAAACCTCATTGTTACGTTCAAACCTCATTGTTACGTTCAAACCTCATTGTTACGTTCAAACCTCATTGTTACGTTCAAACCTCATTGTTACGTTCAAACCTCATTGTTACGTTCAAACCTCATTGTTACGTTCAAACCTCATTGTTACGTTCAAACCTCATTGTTACGTTCAAACCTCATTGTTACGTTCAAACCTCATTGTTACGTTCAAACCTCATTGTTACGTTCAAACCTCATTGTTACGTTCAAACCTCAAGTTTTTCCTGTCTGTGAGACCACAATAACCAAGGTCAAGAGTTTTGCATGGTCTTGTGGCAGAGGCAGGAAAACGTCCTGACTACAGAATTAACACACATCTAACTTGTTATCCAGACTCTAAGAAAAATGAACCAGAGTTTGTTGGCACATATCCAATCAGGAAATTAAGATCTCAGGCTCTGGGGTTTCAAATTAAAAGCCATTCACATCCTGTACAAGTATTGGCTGCACATGTACATAAATCAACATGCATTTAAGTACAACCATACTGCAGTATGACTGCTTATGTTAGTGCAGTACAACATGCATTATACAGTTATGCCAACGGTTTGACCTGGAACCTTTTTACTCATTTTCTACACCACAAACATATGGTGATAACGCTGAGAAAGCAAACAAACAGAACATACACCGTTTCTGCTTTATCACATTCAACTAATGAAGGAACCCAGCAGGACATGTGCTGTGTGTGTGTGTGTCCAGTTTACTACTGTCAGCTGCTGCTCTATAACACATAACACATAGCCCTCATGCACACACCAGTACAGTACACTATTTGCACAAATACATAGTGATTATTCTCCTATGTGTTACATTGGTTTCTATTAACCTAGTCCAGGGAGGACCATGTCTTTTATCCTATAAGACTTTAAATGCCAAGTGTTTGATTTGACCAGCCAGCGGGCTCATAATATTGTTATGTGTGATATTATATTACAGGGTGATCCTGGACAGCAGGGAATTGAAGGACAGCCCGGCCAGAAGGTAATGTCATTTTAAAGTTGGGTTGGGGTGGATCGGAGGGAGGGGTAGAGAGAAACATCAGTGCCTTGAAGCCTGGAGTGATTCTGGTGACAAAAAGGTTTTATTTTTCTCTAGCTTAGGAAGAAAACAATCCATTTTGGTTGGACAAAAGCAATTTCGTTTGACCACCATACCATGACTGACACACTGATTTAATAACAATGTCTTTGGGAGCAGGAGATTAGTGGGGTGGGGGGATAGAGAGAGTAATTAATTGAGGGTAGTGCAAGGCCTTGCATGCACATTCTGTTGATTACATCTCTTTAGTTGTTAAACCATCCTCCATGGTCACCTTTACAACCACCACACTGAATACTAAAACTTCAGATTGGATTCTCTGTTGCTAGAAATAAACACGAATGTGATGTATCTTGCCTGAGCAGCCGAGACCTGCAAAGATCAACAACCACTCTGCTCAGCACAGCAGAACTCTCTGAGCCAAACATTACGATAGTACAGCAACGTCATCAGAGAGTATTGGCCATTGCATTAGAAGATACTGGTTGGATGGTGACCAAGGTTCTGTTGGTGTCTTATTGGATGGTAACGAAGGTTCTGTCTGTGTGTTCCAGGGCCAACCCGGATCCCAGGGACTTCAGGGGATTCCAGGGAACAGGGGTCCTCCAGGAGAAGGCAAAGTCGGACCACCGGTATAGACAACCACTCTACACACATAACCACGCCACACACACACACACACACACACACACACACACACACACACACACACACACACACACACACACACACACACACACACACACACACACACACACACACACACACACACACACACACACACACACACACACACACACACACACATTCAATCTTTCATCATATTTTAAACATTGAGAACATCTTTATCTTTTACAGGGACCTTCAGGGCCAAATGGTGCAGTTGGACCGGCGGTAAAAACATTTTTGTCATAATTAGAGTGACAAAGTCAATGTGAAAACATGAACTGAGTAATGTTGAAAGAAAAGTTCAACTGACTGCTGTTTGTTTCCTGGTTCAGGGTATGAGAGGTCTGTCAGGCGTCGCTGGTTCACAGGGACCTGCAGGACACAATGGTTTACCAGGAAGACCAGGAGAGAAGGGATCCCCAGGAGAGCCAGTAAGTTGACCAGTACAGTAAATGGGGTTGGAAACGTCCCAACAACACTGCAAACTCAGGCCAAATACTGTAGCTTCACTATACTGTACCTTCACTATACTGTAACTTCGTTTTCACTGCTCTGATGGAACACCTCTGAGGACGTATTCAAACAAATAATGTGAAAATCAGTCCAGTCAACCTTTGTATAATAATGGATCAAACTAATATAAACCATCTCTTTCAGGGAGCAGCAGCAGACTTGTCGGATTTGGATCTGAAGGTAAGGAGGAGAGCGCTGTTAACATAGTACCGTTTGGATCTGAAGGTAAGGAGGAGAGCGCTGTTAACATAGTACCGTTTGGATCTGAAGGTAAGGAGGAGAGCGCTGTTAACATAGTACCGTTTGGATCTGAAGGTAAGGAGGAGAGCGCTGTTAACATAGTACCGTTTGGATCTGAAGGTAAGGAGGAGAGCGCTGTTAACATAGTACTGTTTCTTCCATCTTTGATGATACAGTTTATTCTGAGACAGAAGGATTCTTTCATCACTCAGTGTTTCTCCTTGTCCTTCAGGATGTGTGTTCAGAGTGCCCAGCCGGAGCCCCGGGACAGCCTGGTCTGCCAGGGATACCAGGGGACAAGGGACAAGCTGGACCCCCAGGGAAGAATGGACAGGACGGGCACCAAGTAAGGACAAAGTCAGAGCACCATGCTATTCCATCTGTTGTATGATAAAGGCACATCCTGAATCATTAATAGGAATAATATGAGCCTCTCTATAGCACTTCTTCAGACTCTCAACACTACACAGAGAACTTATGGCTAGGCGGCGCGCCAGCGGGACACCTGTCGACTACTTCCGGTGAAATTGGAGGGCGCGCAATGAAATAAATAATCATAAAAATTATGGATATTAAACATTTAGGTACATACAAGTATCTTATATCGGTTAAACGCTTAAATTCTTGTTAATCTAACTGCATTGTCCGATTTACAATAGGCTTTACAGCGAAAGCATGCCATGTGATTGTTTGGGGACGGCGCCCCACATCAAAATAAATTCACAAATAGCAATGAAATATTCACTTACTCTTCGAAAATCTTCCTCTGATTTGCAATCCAAAGGGTCCCAGCTACAACATGTAGTATCGTTTTGTTAGATAAAATCCTTATTTTTATCCCAAAATGTCTGTTTAGTTGGTGCCATCGATTTGAGTGATCCACTCGTTCAACTGCAGAGAAAGAAATCCAAAAAGCTATCGCTAAACTTTGTTAAAACTAGTCAAAATATGTTTATATTTAATCATCAGGTACCCTAAACTGTAATTAAACTATAATATTTCATACGGAAAAAAAGTATGTTCAATAGAAAAGTGATATTAGCAGGTGCGCATTCTCTTCATCATGCGCGCACAGACTGATTTCCAACTCTTTGTTCCTGTATCAAAACTCAGAATTCTTACTCGTTTTGGAAGAAAGAAGTCTGAAACCTTGAACAAAGACTGTTGATACCCAGTGGAAGCCATAGGAATTGCAATCTGGGAGCTGGATTTAACTTTGGGCTCTCTCAAAAAAAAATATAAAAAAATGTTGGTATTTATTTGGATTTTCTCCTACCATATCTATTGTGTTATAGTCTCCTACATTATTTTAACATTTCTACAAACTTCAGATTGTCTTCTTTCCAATGGTACCAATTATATGCATATCCTGGCTTCAGGGCCTGAGCAACAGGCAGTTTACTTAGGGCATGTCAGTCAGACAGGAAGTGGAGTTAAATAAATCTTCTTCAGGATAGGGTCTATTTAACTTCATAGAAGTAGCATGCCTCAGACAGTGGTGTAGGAGAATAGCGAGGAGTCTCCTGTATTCATCACACTGTGTTTGACTGAAGTGGTGGGAAGGTATGAGACTGGCTCTCTCAGCATCGTTAGGCTTCCTGTCGTCTGGGGGGTATAGTGAATGATCAGGACCTGGAGACAGGGCTGCTGATGGTCTTTTTGGAGAGGGAGAGAGCGGGAGAACCAAGGTGAGAGACAAAGACAGACAGACCTGAAAGAGAGATATAGAGAGATTAACTTTAGCTAGCCAGGAACTGATGGTGTCTGCGTCATTGTCATTGCAGGGCCAGGCAGGCCCAGCCGGAACCTCTGGACCCCCAGGAGCTAACGGAGAAAAGGCAAGTCCTCCTCAACCACACCCGATTATTACCCACACACTTTTACCTTCCATAGAACATAAATGATTGAGTTGAAGACCTGAAAACATCTAGTGGTTTGTGTCGGTTATGTCCCTTGCCATACAACACAGTGGCCAGAGGTGATATGCATTATTTATTTACTGTTTGTCCTACAGGGTGTGAAAGGTGATAGAGGACCCCAAGGAGGGCCTGGAGACAAAGGTGAAATAGGCCACACCGGACCCCCCGGCCACCCCGGGGCTGCTGGCATCATGGGGAATCCTGTGAGTACATGTACCTGCCTGGTGGTACTACCAGTGCCTACCATAGGCCACCATCTTTGCTATTTAGTAGTCTAGTCTCATATCCCTGTGTACTGTATTGCCAACTCCTATGGTCATTGCAGTAGGATGAATGTTCTTTCTGACTCCTCCCTCTTCATCTCTCTGTAGGGTAACAACGGTCAACCCGGCCCCATCGGCCCCCCAGGAGCCCCTGGAGAAAAAGTCAGGATGTTGTCAATGTGTTTCATTTTCAGACCACATATTGCACTACATGTCATCAGTTTTATATCGGCCTCATCCCACTGGCTGGCCATATAGGTCAACTGGGCTGAGTGTTGTTTTGGCAGAGGTCATTAATCATGGTTGTGTTGTTGTTGATTTATCCTGGTTGAATCTGTGGAACTATCTTGTGTCTGTTTCCACCCTGCAGGGCAAGGAGGGGATGAAGGGAATCCAGGGGCCACCAGGTCTACCAGGCTTAATGGTGAGAAACGCTGTTGATAAACTCTTGTGAAGGAGTAGAAATGACCTGCTGAAGACATACAATATTATTGATACTAACAATACTAGTACTGCCTCTATCTCAAGCTAACCATGATAACATACGTGGAACTTATGGAGTGGACTGTAAATAAACAGTTTGAAAATTAAGTCTAAATTCTAAAAGCTGAATGTTCCACAGGGTCAAATGGGCAAAATTGGCAAAGATGGCCGCCAAGGAGAACAAGGAGAATCTGTGAGTACACATGATATGGCCAAGATATTATTCCCAACATATTCTGTATGTCCTGTACTGTAATTCTGTATTCTGTACATAATCAGTCATAATGGTCTCTGGCTATACATGGCACAATATGTGTCCCCTGCATATTTAATGCACATAATTCCCTTGGTGTGTGTAATCTAACCATGTGGTGTGATCTCAGGGTAAACAAGGAGAGCCAGGACCACAGGGACAACCCGGACTCAGGGGAATGCCTGTGAGGAACTTAAACTGTGGGGAGGATTATTTAACTGTGTGGTTAATGAAAATATAACTTCACCAGTATTCATGTTGATGATTATCTCCATGCAGGGCTTCAAAGGTCACAGAGGAGAGCCTGGACCACCAGGGTCAAAGGTCAGTCCTTTGACTCCCATGTCACAATAGTCAACACATTAGATGACTAGGCCATAAAGTGTTGAATATGAACGTGGGCTTCTGTCTTCCCTGGTCTGTCAAGATCAAATAATCTCACTCTCAAAATTGTGACACATGCCTACTCTTATTAAATCTCACTCAGCTCTTAGTTCTAGTATACGATATCTTCCACAGCAGTGTGACCAATGGCATGCCTCAATACAGACACCACTGAGGCACTGAATCACAGTGCCAGGCTCACATCTCCACCAGCCTTTTCTCTGACCGAGATGGACCAAGTGCCCAAGTGCATCACCAGAACACCTCTCTTAAAGACAGAGGATTATGTTGGATTGACTCCTCTCTACCTCCATGTCAACCTATGGATTTTAAAGAACACATTGTATGTGCTGTATAAGAGTGTCTCGCCTTGACCCTAGACTCGTACATCCAGGCCATCAAGGTCAAGGCGTTGGAGTTTTTCCTCTAATCCCCATACATTTGACCATTGGAGCCCCTTTCTATAGCTATAATCAAAACATTTTCTATAGAACTAAATTAGGAAAAGAGGGGCCTACTGTGAATTGATTGATTAATATATTTCTGTCCTTAACCAATCAGGGTGAAGATGGAAAGGAAGGCCGTAGCGGACCGGAGGGTAAACCTGGCCAAGACGTGAGTAAGAACATGCATTTAGCCAATCATAACTCTGTAATTATCAACACACAGGGAATGTCTCACTAATATATGCGTTGTGTTTGTTTTTGAAGGGTAATATTGGACCACTTGGACCAGAGGGCCTTGCTGGCCGGAGAGGGGAGAATGTAAGTCACCTTTACACTGCAGTTTACAAGCCTTTATCTGCTGATACTTAGCACACCAGACTTAGCACGATGGCAACCTGGTTGATAGAAAGTGACACTAATGTCTGTCTGTATTTCTCCCTCTTCCTCCCTCTCTACCTCTCTCGCTCTCCCTCTCTACCTCTCTCGCTCACTCCCTCTCTACCTCTACCTCTCTTGCTCTCTCTCCCTCTCTACCTCTCTCGCTCTCTCCCTCTCTACCTCTCTCTCACTCTCTACCTCTCTCGCTCTCTCTCCCTCTCTCTTTCTCCCTCCCTCCTTCCATCTCTACCTCTTAACCTCTCTCAAGGGTAAACATGGTGAACCAGGACCTTCAGGAAAGCCAGGAGCCCCTGGTACTCCTGTGAGTGATTATTTATATACAGCACTAACTGCTCTTAGCATTGCATACATTGCTTCTGTGAAAACAGAAACATGCACATGCAGTGAAATGCTGTTTGTATTTTGCGAACACAGCAGCTTCTCTCTACCATGTATCTGGTACTCCACAGCCAGCAAGATCAAGCTCTTGTAAATATGAATATTAATCACTTGCTGCTGTTTAGTCTTTCACTGCAAGATCTTTTAGGAGATTTACCTCCAACAAAAGCAACGTTCATAAGAATGTCAGAAAGCTAAACGTCAAGTTAATCTCACCCAGTCCCTTATAACGAGTAGTGCTGCCTGTGAGATAATGGCACCGGAAAGGGTGGCTGCCGTTTTACGGGATCTTAACCAACCGTGCTATTTTGTTTGTTTTTTTGCCTTGTTTGTAACTTATTTTGTACATAATATTGCTGCTACCGTCTCTTATGACCAAAAAGAGCTCCTGGGAGCTTCTGGACATCAGAACAGCGATTATTCATCTTGAATTGGAAGAATAATTTTTCTGTAATGAGTCAGCCGAGAGGGATTGACTCCAGACACCCAAACAGACCCTCATCCCATCATTCGCAGGATAAAGAGACAGAGGATTTTCACAGAAGGAGATCTGGGCGACTTGTGAGGATCAGGCAATGAGTGGCTAATCTGCCTTTGCCATCGGTACTATTGGCCAACGTAAAATCTCTGGAAAATAAAATGGACGAACGAAAAGTGCATATACCCTACCAGCGGGACATTAAAATCTGTGATATCTTATGTTTCACAGAGTCTTGGCTGAATGACGACATGAATAACATACAGCTGGCAGGTTATACACTGTACCGGCAGGATAGAACAGCAGCTGGTAAGACAAGGGGTGGCGTCCTAGTATATTTGTAAACAACAGCTGGTGCATGATATCTAAGGAAGTCTTGAGGTTTTGTTCGCCTGAGGTAAAGTATCTCATGATAAGCCTTAGACCACACTATCTACCAAGAGAGTTTTCATCTATATTCTTTGTAGCTGTCTATTTACCACCATAAACTGATGCTGGCACTAAGACCGCACTCAATGAGCTGTATACAGCCATAAGCAAACAGCAAACATTCACAAGGCCGCAGGGCCAGACTTATTACCAGGACATGTACTCTGAGCATGCGCTGACCAACTGGCAAGTGTCTTCACTGACATTGTCAACCTCTCCCAGTCTGATTCTGAAATACCAACATGTTTCAAGCAGACCACCATAGTCCCTGTGCCCATGAACACTTAGGTAACCTGCTTAAATGACTGCCGATCCGTAGCACTCACGTCTGTAGCCATGAAGTGCTTTGAAAGACTGGTCATGGTTCACATCAACACCATTATCCCAGAAACACTAGCCCATTCCAATTTGCATACCGCCGTAACAGATCCACAGATGATGAAATCTCTATTGCACTCCACACTGCCCTTTCCCACCTGGACAAAATTAACACCTATGTGAGAATGCTATTCGTTGACTACAGCTCAGCGTTCAACACCATATTGCCTTCAGAGCTCATCACTAAGCTAACTCCCTCTTCAACTGGATCCTGGACTTCCTGACGGGCTGCCCTCAGGTTGTAAAGGTAGATAACAACACATCCGCCTCACTGATCCTCAACACGGGGGCCCCTCAGGGGTGCATGCTCAGCCCCCACCTGTACACTCATGACTGTACGGCCAGGCACAACTCCAACACCATCATTAAGTTTTCCAATTACGCAGTTGTAGGCCTGATCACCGACAACGATGAGACAGCCTATAGGGAGGAGGTCAGAGACCTGATCGTGTGGTGCAAGGACAACAACTTCTCCCTCAACGTGATCAAGACAAAGGAGCTTCAAGATGTGGCATGGGTCTTCAGATCCTCAAAAGGTTCTACTTCAGATCCTCAAAAGGTTCTACAGCTGCACCATCGAGAGCATCCTGATGGGTTGCATCACTGCCTGGTAAAGCAACTGCTTGGGCCTCCGACAGCAAGGCACTACAGAGGGTAGTGCGTATGGCCCAGTACATCACTGGGCCAAGCTTCCTGCCGTCCAGGACCTCTATACTAGGCAGCGTCAGAGGAAGGCCCTAAAAATTGTCAAAGACTCCAGCCACCCTAGTCATAGACTGTTCTGTCTGCTACCTCACTGCATGCTGTACCGGAGCGCCAAGTCTAGGTCCAAGAGAAGTCTAAACAGCTTCTACCCCCAAGCCATAAGACTCCTGAACATCTAATCAAATGGCTACCAGACTATTTGCATTGCCTTCCCCAACCTCTTTTACGCTGCTGCTACTCTGTTATTATCTATGCATAGTCACTTTAATAACTCTACCTACATATACATATTACCTCAACTACCTCGACTAACTGTTGCCCCCACACATTGACTCTGTATCCGTACCCCCTGTACATCGCCTCGCTATTGTTATTTTACTGCTGCTCTTTGTTTGTTTTTGTTTTTTGAGTGTATTTTTCTTAAAACTGCGTTCTTAGTTAAGGGCTTGTAAGTATGCATTTCACTGTAAGGTGTTGTATTCGGCACATGTGACAAATACAATTTGATTTGATTGTTCAACTACAGTATGACTACGCCATGTGAAAGTCCCCATGTTTCTGTGTGTATTACAGGGTCCCGCTGGAGCCAAGGGAGACCCTGGGAACCCAGGTTTACCAGGCTTTAGTGGTCCAAAGGGCCCTTTGGTAAATAGAGATTCCTGATCCTCAACGTCATTACTAGTGTGCTAAGCTACTGTTGCTATACCTCCTAGTCCTTCATGTTGGAACAGTCTGAGTTGAGGTTAAGCCATAAGAGTATTTGAAGTTGTGACGCAACCATTTCTGATTTGATCAAATTTATTTTTACTTAAACGTCTCTTCCTTCCGTCTCTCTATCTATCTAGGGTCCTACTGGTCCTGTCGGCCCAGAGGGAAAACAGGTAAGAACCATTGAGTGATTGATTGATTGGTTCGTTTGTTGATTGATTTTTGGAGACATATTTCAATTTTCATCAGCTACTTTTAGTATCTTTACACTATGAAATGGATATGATGTGGAACATGGATTGGGAGATGTCTTGCCAACGACACACTAAACAAACAATTTCTCTGTTTCACAGGGTATGTCAGGCAGAGTAGGAGAACGTGGAGTCAAAGGAGAGCGGGTGAGTACATACAGGAGCAGGCCCAACCACATACCATAAGTAGACCATTGTTTATATTGTCTCTGAGTGTGTTTTGTTGGATGTCTTTGTAGGGGGACTCAGGTGGGAAGGGAGATAAGGGATCTGTTGGAGATCCAGGTATGCCTGGTAACCCGGGGCCCCCAGGCCGTAAGGGCCACACAGGGATGATGGGTATGTCCGGACCCCCAGGAGAGGTGGGACTTACCGGGCCTCAGGGAACACCTGGAAACCCCGGACAACCTGGACCACGAGTGAGTAGTGACTTGAATACTTGCAATGGCTCCCCAGAGTTAACCACCAGGTTTTTAGCTCAGCAGGTTAACGGTCTTGTTATTTACAATATACTCTGGTTCATATCCAGTCAAAGTGCTATAGAAAATAATACAGGCATCTGGAAATCGATGATGTAAACATGCTAATTTCTCCTTCCAACAGGGAGAGTCAACATCACTGGAAACAATGAGAAGGCTGATCCAGGAGGAACTAGCTAAAGCGTTAGATGGTGAGACTGGCGTATTGTTAGGGACAATGGGACATTAGTGCAATCTGCAATGTATGCTATGTATGTTTGACCTCATATGAGCTGTGCAAGTCATAATCGTGTGTGTCCGTGTGTCCCACCTCCAGACAAAATGGCGTACCTGATGGCCCAGCTCCAGCCGGCCCATGTGAAGAGCACGGCAGGTCGGCCAGGACCTCCAGGCCCCTCGGGGAAAGACGGGAGCCACGGTCGCCCCGGGCCCCCAGGGGAGCCTGGCATGCCAGGGCAGAATGGAGGAGACGGCATGAGGGGACCCATGGGTCCTAAAGGTAACTTATCCAAAGTGAAGAACCATTATTATTGGTCACACATACTGTATTTCTTGGTTCAGATATACAGACAATGTGAGAGCATAAGACTAAAAAGTGTAATATTGTCAAACCACTACATGAGAGGTGTCAGATTTCCACAAAACACATTTACACCAACTATTTATATTAGTTGCCTTTGGTGTTCTTGATTTAGACACTGTCTGTAAGAACATCATTGTGAGTGTTGTCTATCATCTCTTTGCCGTCCAGGTGAGAGAGGGTCCAGAGGAGACAAGGGAGAAAACGGAGTTGGACAGAGAGGAGAGACTGGACCATCAGGTCCTATAGGTACAGTACTGTTGATCTATTACAGCAATATATCAATGGAATGTCTCTATGACTACAATATCATTCTAAATGGATGTTTGTTTGTGTCCATCTTGAGATCCGTAGTTGCTAAACTATGCACTATCCAGCACGAGTGGGGTGAGTGACTGACACTTGAACTTCCCAAGAAAGCAGCAGTTGCTTCAGTGTGACTTTGCTACTCCACCCCCCAGGTCCTGCAGGTATGCCAGGCTATGGTAAGGACGGGCAGCCCGGGGCGGCTGGAGCTCAGGGAGAAGCAGGGAATCCTGGCCCCCATGGCCAGCCAGGCCCCAGCGGACCCCCAGGACAGTGTGACCCCTCCCAGTGTGCCTACTACGCTAGTCTGGGATCACGACCCCACACCAAGAACGTCAAGGGGACTTAAAGAGACAGAGACACACTAACTGCTTCCAGAATGACAACCAATGCCTTGTATAGTGCACTACTCTAGTCAAAAGTAGTGCACTATAAAGGGAAATGGATGCCATTTGGTATGCAGTTAGAGAGCTACAAGTCCAGCTATTTATGAACTGGGATGTGTCAGGATGAACCAAGAACTTTTCTTTCTATAAAAATATATCTCCTTAGTTTGGAGGGAACACGAGAGAAGTGTTCTGCCTGCCTGCCGGTCAGAATACGTTTGTTTTTGATTTTGTTGTGAGGGTTGGGGGTGAAATGACCAGGGGAAGTGGGTGTGGAGGGTCGGTTTGTGTCTGATATTTGGTAATGTTATCATCAAGAATTACGTTATTTGTTCAACTTAGACGGACTGCCATTGTTCCTATCCGGCTCGAAGGACCATGTAAAAGACCCAGTCATGCTTACTGGGCCTGGGTTCAAATAGGATTTATTTTTGCTTGATTGAGCTTGCCTGGCACAATGGAACCAATGGAGTAGTCGTCAAAAGGGCAAACCCTGCTGATCTGGCACTTTAGGCAGGCTCACTCAAATGCTCAAAACTATTTCAAAGAAAACAAATACCATCTCTACCCATGTCTGGTAAAAGATGGAGCCACAGTTACAGAACAGCCATTTATACCATGATAGAGTTGTCAGTCTCCCAACGTACACAGTCGTAAGTCTGGTATGGGTTTAACATCAGATTCAACCCATCAATCAGTAGCCACATCATTGATCCAGCAGTAGGCAGCTCCTCTGACTGGTAGTGATCCAGTCAAGTTATTTCTATTGATGGGAAGGGAACATTGGCCTGAATGAGGCACAATCTGAAATGTCAATATTAAGTTTCATGGACAGATCTTTAATGAGGCTGTGGATGGTGGTGAACGACTACATACGTTGTTTTGCCTTGCCTGTAAGCTTCTAATAGTGCACTTGTCTTGAATAATGAGAGACGGGCCACCAGTACTGGACAGGGTGAATACTGAACTTTCACAATCTCTGGGTATCTGCAGCATTACTATCTTAACCTTTATTACAATCTAAGATAGTGTGTCAGCAACAAAACCATCTGTGACAGCTTTAATTACCTATTGTACAGTGTTTGTTCATTGTTCCTCCAAAGGGAATCCAACTTCATGAATGCGTGTGAGGCCTTTAAGTAGACAAGACTGGTAAGACTTTCAAAGGGAAATGGAAAACTACAAAAGGAAAACTACATTTCCCATTTCGTTTCTACCTAAGTGTCTCTGGTGATTCCACAGAGTCTGCCAGTAACCAGTCTGGAGAGAGAAGGTATTCAAACCACAGCTTTTGTTCCACTCGTTCCTCAAACATTGCTTGTTTCCTGGTTTCACTCTACGTTCTCTCTAACTAAATCGTTAAGTGCTATACAACATGAGTTTCTTCTTCCCTGTTTTGTGATTGGTAAAGTCAGTGAGTATTCTGTCTGAAGGATGTCTTTCATCACTCATCCCATGTCCCTAGTGGACCAATTATACCCTCTCTAAAACTCACAAGATGAGTCGAGGGAGAGTCAGTAAGAAAAATACAATAGATTACTCACTGCTCACTCTAGGGGAATTATTTTGGCTTGAAAAAATGTAAGACATCAATATTGAGGTTCCGAAATGTTCATCAGATCACCAATAAAGTAAAATAGATATATTGTCTTTTATGCCTTATATGGATGTGAGCCTGGATCCAGCATGTATTTCTAGAACACAGTAAGAACACCCACAGTGTTCCAGAACCCAGGCCAACACCAAAAATGTTCCAGAACCCAGGCCAGCAGCCACAGGGTTCCAGAACCTAAGCCAACACCCACAGTGAAAACACTGCTTGGCCATCTGCACCTCCGGTCACTTCATTGAAGGTCTTCCAAGGTGCTGAATAGTTATAGCTAAACATACAGTGTCTACATTGCCCACTGTACTGTAGCTTGTAAAACTGCCTCATGATCCATGGCAGTCAAAGGAACAAAGACCGTATGCTCTTCGCTAACTTGCATACACTTTACTACCACATCACAGTGAAGATGTGTGGACTTCGTTATGAATTACGTTTCAGAATGCCAAATAGGAGAAATACAATAGTAACATAATGGTTTGGTAAATGGAAAACACTTGTTAGCCCATGGATGTGAACATTAGAATGTCTGGTGTTTCTGCCAGTGCTCCCCATAGAAAATGATGCAGAAGGTGCACGTTTCTAATTATGTTTGGCTTGTTTCCTCATTTCATATACATTTGTGATAATTCAAAACAACCAACTGTATGTAACTGATTTAGAGTTTTTGTTAATTATACTGTTAAATGATTCACAGTTTGAAATACCAGTAGCTTACCGTATGTGGAATGTTTAAAATGGTTTTACGATGGTAATCCTTACCTGTTTATCCTAAAAGAATGGTGCTAAAATATCCTAAATTAGTGGCTGGTATGCTTGTATGTATTGGAAAGGTGTATTATGTACTGTATCATGTTGTAATAAAGACTGGAACAGATCTTTTTTTTTTAGAAAAAGTATTTTGCTTTCCTTTGTGAGTAATCTTTCTGTGTCCTCTTATAAGTGCTGATATGAATTGAATTCTCAATTGTTAGGTTTCCTACTTAACCTCTTTGCTCAATGTCGAATATTACCAGCTAATTTACCGGTAGACCCTGCAGGCATATGACAAGTTCATTGCTTCTTTTGAATGTCAATCGCAACTTCGACAGACCAATTGAAATGAACAGTAATCGCTCAGTTTAAAATGTTCTCCCGTTATCATTTGCATAGCATGCACAATTGGCAGTTCTGTAAAATATCGAACCAATTTTTATTGCTAATCAGAATTGTAATTTTTCTGAAACGATCTATCGTGCAACTTTTGGTATGCGAGTGTTTTATGGACAACCTATCGCCTATTATTCCAAGAGATGCCAGTAGATCCATGATTAGACCTATAAAGACAAATAGATGCCGTTGAGAGGGGGTGGGGGGGGGGGATGGAGGAGGGAGGAGGTGGAGGAGGGAGGAGGTAGAAGGGGGAGGAGGGGGAGGAAGAGGGGGCTAATTCTAGCCTGCAGTAGCCCAATTTCCTGTTTCAGCCAACAGCCAGCAACCTTCTAAAGGTCATATTGACTCAATAAATGAATCTCTGGTGTATAGACTCAGAGAATGGGACGTTGACACTCCTCAGTAACTAGGCAACGGTGGACTGGAAGACCCTGCGGACGTTTATAACAAAAACTGGTCAAACTGGTCCCCTGGAGGTCTTGGTCCATTCCCTAGATGTAACAGAGTCAACAGATAGAACTCTCCAATGGTAATCATGATGTCACAAAAAGCTCTCCAATGGTAATCATGATGTCACAAACAGCTCTCAAATGGTAATGCTGAAAGTCACAAAGCTGTCATAGTATTTTGGGCCTCCCAGGTGGCTCTGCGGTCTAAGGCACCACAGATCCGGGTTCGATCCCAGGCTGTGTCGCAGCTGACCGTGACTGGGAGACCCATGAGGTGGCACACAATTGGCCCAGTGCCGTCTGGCTTAGGGGAGGGTTTGGCCAGCCGGGAAGTTGGAGAGTCCCATCGTGTTCCAGTGACTCCTGTGGTGGGCTGGGTGCATGCATTCTGACACGGTAGCCAGGTGTATGGTTTTTCCTTCTGATACATTAGTGCGGCTTGCTTCCGGGTTAAGTGAGCAGTACGGCTTGGCAGGGTCGTGTTTTAGACGATGCATGGCTCTCGACCTTTGCTTCTCCCGAGTCCATACGGGAGTTGCAGTGATGGGACAAGACTGTAACTATCTATTGAATACCATGAAAAATGCCATGATATATCTTCCCTGGAGGGCCAATATAAAAGAATGAACGGACGGTTTGTTCTAAAATGCTTCCCTAAAGGTAAAGGTAGCTGTTCACAAAAACAACTCACGGGTCTGATGTGCACTATTTCCCAAACAAAACAGTTTATTACATTGTTAGAAAAAACAATAACAAGGAAAAACATGTGTACTCGTACTGTACAACTTCTGTATAACATAGATTATCCTATGTTCGAGGGACTGAATGAAAACATGAACTACCAATATCTGTCTATGGCTCATCATGGTCGTGGACTTTTGCCATTATTTATTGGTTCATTGATCAATATTGAAAATGAATGATTCCAAAGCGCAGTTTGAGGTTTTGTTATTTGTGAAAGGCTGAACTTCGTACTGTACATGGTGCTGGTGAGGACATTTTTTTAATGAATTTATTTAAACAATGAATTAAACAGTACATGAATAGAAGTCAAATACATACAGTATTTACCTTTGTGTTCGTTGAAAACCAACACATTGCCCTGTTTTTCTATCTGAATCTGTGGGTATGAATGGAACAACATGAATTTAACAAAATTGTCATTTTAGAAGTTTGTGTAATTTGTCTTTGGGAAAGCACTTGGGCCATGATGGGCCACCGATCAGTTTAAAGGCTAGCTTAAAATCAATAGCAGCTGTCTTAGAATGCATAACATCAGATAAGCTCTCTCCACAAGAAAACGACGCATCAGTCTAAAGGATGAAAAGCTAGAAAAATATCTATACAGTATTCTAAATTACATTTGCCTTGTCTCTGTTTCTCTTTGGCTCTGCGGTGCGATGAGGGAGACATGTGAAGACTCCCATGTATTACCCCTCCTGAACTGGGTACGTCACGCCATGTCTTGCTGCTGCTGGAGATGCAATGTGTTCTGAGCTTCTGCTTGTGTTCCTCACGGCCCCTTGCTGTAGCTGAAGGATTTCTTCCCCCCACTCATCATGTAGAGAGGTGGGGGCCTGCCTATACAGTTTGAGGGGTCACAATAGCCTGGGGCTCCTGTAGCTCCCCTGGAACCAGAGGCACCTGGGCTACCATTAACACCGTCTTTACCGGGAGCTCCATCTTTACCGTCCTTCCCGATGCCAGGGACGCCAGCCACACCTGAGAGACAAAGGACGAGGGAGATGATGGCAACAGGTACTGAACAACGCCTCGTCATGTCTATGTGTGACCAACTGGGTTCAAACCCAGGTCTCTTGAGTGACACCAGACTGTGTGAGCCTGCTGAGCTAAAGCATTGGGATACAGTTGAGGAGCTAAAATATTCATGTGTTAGGCAGGATAAGAATGGGGGAGGGGTGATGTTACCTTGTGGGCCTGGCTCGCCTGGACTTCCTGGGATTCCCACTCCGTTTTCTCCCTTATGTCCTGTATCTCCCTTTATACCAGCGTCACCTACAGAGAAGAGGAAGGCATTTCCTTTCACATGTTGTACATTGACTGTCTGAAATGGGCTATTATCGCCACAGGAGGTATTTGTTTGTGTGTTTTTGTTTGTGTGTAGGTGTGTGTGTGCCTGTGCGAGTACATGCGTGGGTGTGTGTCAACTAAATGGATGAAATTAAAAGGATTTAGCAGAGAGGGATTTTGCTGTTTTGTCTGATTTAGCCCTGGATGTGAATGCATGACCCATCTACAAAGAACAAACACACTGGACAAGCTCTTTCAGAGCACTAAGCAGGGTTGGGGAGGTTACTTTCTAAATGTAATATGTTACAGTTACTAGTTACCTGTCCAAAATTGTAATCAGTAACTTTTGTATTATGAAAACTCAGTAACGTAATCGGATTACATTCAGTTACTTTTAGATTACTTTCCCCTTAAGAGGCATTATAAGATGACAAAAGTGTATGTTACAAATTGAACCACGTCGACTGCAAGATAAATATCAATGTTAAAGTTTACATAGCTGGCCATATATGGATGTTACATATTACTTTATGGGTTGGATATGTAGGCTTCTTCTAACCCATCGCTTTCTACCTCATACAATAATACGATTAAATAATTTCTTTACATTAAAAACCAAAGTCTATCAGAATTCCAGTCATTCTAATAAATGTTATACCCCTTGATCTTCAAGAATAGGACTTGGATATCTGGAAGTATAGATTATCCAAATTGTTTACCTGAGCATAACCCCAAAATGAAGGACTTATTAGCCAGCCCTACTCTGTTGTTTATGATTTTGTTGTCATGGAGGACGGATTGGGCACATTGATTCAAGCTGAAAAATAAATGCTGTGCTCATGGAATGGCATGCTTTGAGCACTACTGAAAAGTTATATTTACATGTGAAAAATGAATGCCATATGCTGCATTTGCTATAGGCCTATTGTTTACCTTTTTGTTGGTGACACTTTGATATCTTGATAATATGCAATTGTTTAAAGGGCAAACCCACAGATGAAACAATTACTACTCACTTCACAGAACAGCGCAAACTGGCTCTAACCAGAATAGAAAGAGGAGTGGGAGGCCCCGGTGCACAACTGAGCAAGAGGACAAGTACATTAGAGTGTCTAGTGTCTGACTTCTAGTCAGAGTTGCAAAGAAAAAGCCATATCTCAGACTGGCTAATAAACATAAAATATTAGGATGGGCAAAATAACACAGAAACTGGACAGAGGAACTCGGAGTCGCCTCTTCACTGTTGACATTGAGACTGGTGTTTTAGCGGGTACTATTTAATGAAGCTTCTTGGCAATTTCTCGCATGAAATAGCCTTAATTTCTCAGAACAAGAATAGACTGACGAGTTTCAGAAGAAAGTTCTTTGTTTCTGGCCATTTTGAGCCTGTAATCCAACCCACATATGCTGATGCTCCAGATACTCAACTAGTCTAAAGAAGGCCAGTTTTATTGGTTCTTTAATCAGGACAACAATTTTCAGCTGTGCTAACATAATTACAAAAGGGTTTTCTAATGATCAATTAGCCTTTTAAAATTATATATTTGATTAGCTAACACACTGTGCCATTGGAACACAAGATTGATGGTTGCTGATAATGGGCTTCTGTACGCCTATGTAGATATTCCATAAAAAATCTGCCGTTTCCAGCTACAATAGTCATTTACAACATTAACAATGTCTACACTGTATTTCTGATAATTTTGATGTTATTTTAATGGACAAAAAAAATGCTTTTCTTTCAAAAACAAGGACATTTCTAAGTGACCACAACCCTTTGAACGGTCATATATATATATATATATATATATATATATATATATATATATATATATATATATATATATATATATATATATATATATATGTGTGTGTGTGTGTAATTATCCCAAAATGTATGTAGCAACTATATATTGCCCCTTTAAGTCTATCAAAAGTGTGTGAGTTTGAACATGTGTCCATTAGGCCTACGGATGTATTATTTTTATCAGCATGAATTAGAAAGACCTACTTTTATTCCATAGGCTGGGATCCGCACTGTGCAGCTGTTGCAAGAGAGTATTTTACACTGGCTGTCCACTGGTTTCAAAAACAATGATTAATAGGCAGCTTAAACTTCTTGAATTCAACCATTAGTGGTTTCCAATTCAACCACTATTTGGTTCAAATACAAGCATTATTTGGTTCAAATACACATTTAGATTAGTGAACAGCCATCCACAACAACCACAATCCATAAGGCGCAAATAGCTAAATGAAACGTCGACTAAACCACTGCTGTCATCCTTACCTCCAAGCGTTTATTCAAGTTGGATAATCTTTGGATGCCGACAGCAGTCATACCATCGGAAGACAGCTTGGACTGTAGCCTACAAAAGCCTCTTTCCTGCGATCCATCAAACCCATTTGGTGTGTCATCATAGTGGTCTCTAACTTCTGGTCAGACTCGCTCAGGTGGAACAAACTTAAACTTGCGCCTTTTTTTCAATCCTGATTTGAATGTCATTGAGAAAACAGAGAAGTGTCCAAATCTCCTTTCTGAATTTAAAAATCATCCTCGAATGAATCATTTAGTTTTTAACAGTATCACTAACATGATTACAATATTTTAGCTGGTAACGTAACATGTAATCTGTTATTCCCCAACGCTGGCACTAAGCTGCTGTACTGTGGCGAACCTGTAGGCCAGACAATGCAGTATTTCTCAAAAATATGTAAATAGGTTGAAATAGATTGCATCCGTCAGTACGGCTGTGGGCCCTCTACAGAAATACACTATAATGGACAAATAGAAGGCCTAACTATTTGTACTGTGTCTCTACTTTCCTGGTTGTAGTTTCTATGTTCTCTACCGTACACAATGAAATGGCCATTTCCAAGATGGCCGAAGTATTCCATTGGAATGATCAGTTCTTTATACATTTCACCTTTATCTAGCAAGTTATTGATATATAATTCCCCCGTTACCTTTGATCATCTTTGGGTATCCACCTAGTCCTACCTTGTTTCCAGGTGTGCCTGGTAACCCAAAGTATCCAGGTGGTCCCTTCATTCCCATCGGTCCTCTGGGACCGGCCTCTCCTGCAGTCCCTGCTGGGCCCGGTGGACCTGCGGGGCCCCGCAGTCCTGCCATGCCAGGGGCCCCGATCGCTGCTGGATTCTTTAGGACCTCTTTCTTAAACTCTGCTAAGTGTTCTAGATGGAGAGAATTATTCAAATGTCAGTTGAACAAAGCACCCTACATGTCAGCCTGCCTTAAATGATTGTTACAGTGTGTAGGCTACACAATATTCACGTACCTTCAACAATTGCTGAGCATAGTTCGCGAAGTTTGATATCATTCATTTTAGGACCCTATTGGGTTTGGAAGGGTGAAAAGTATATTAATTAACACCCGTGTGTTTTACAGTCATCCTTCATTTGCTTGGAAGAAGGTAATTACAGGTAGGCTTCTAGGCCCAGGTTAAAGGTAATTACAGATAGGCCTCTAGGCCCAGGTTAAAGGTAATTACAGGTAGGCCTCTAGGCTCAGGTTAAAAGTAATTACAGGTAGGCCGCTAGGCCCAGGTTAAAGGTACTTACACGTAGGCCTCTAGGCCCAGGTTAAAGGTACTTACACGTAGGCCTCTAGGCCCAGGTTAAAGGTACTTACAGGTAGGCCTCTAGGCCCAGGTTAAAGGTACTTACACGTAGGCCTCTAGGCCCAGGTTAAAGGTACTTACAGGTAGGCCTCTAGGCCCAGGTGATCCATGTAACCCTCTCTCTCCCTCCAGTCCATTGGATCCCTGGGGACCGGTCAAACCCTCATGACCCGGCTGCCCTGGTCTACCATTTTCCCCGGTATATCCCCTCATGCCCTTCTCTCCAACCTAGAGGTGAGTGGACAACACAACACAACTTAAATGTTAACTGTATACCATACAGCATTCAATTATTCCACCACCAACCAACCAACCAATTGATTAACCAACCAATCAACCAATCAATTAAACTGTGACATTGTTCTGTACCTCTCCTTTGATTCCAGGAACACCAGAAGGACCCTATAAAACAACAATAATCGACTGAATTAGGACCATTGTCGTCACTACAAATACAGGGGAATACTAAATCTAGATCAAATGTATCTCTCAGTAGAACATATACCTGGTCTCCCTTGACTCCAGAATTGCCTGTAAGACCTGGATCACCCTGAGGATAGAGGTAAGATTGTCAATACAGATACTGTATCTTACAAAATAATACTGTCTCATTGTTCACATGATATATGGTATTGATGTGAATCCATGGACTTACTTCACTTCCCTTTGGGCCATTGGGACCAATAGGGCCCTAGGAACAAGACACAGGAAATTAGAAGTCATTCAAACCCTTTCCTCTACAAACTGACAACTATCACTAAAACAATAAACTACTACACATCAGGACTCACTTGGTCTCCCTTGTATCCAGTGTGACCCTTCAGTCCCTTTTCACCAGTGTCACCTTTGTCCCCTTTGTCACCCTGCATGCCTGTATCACCTGTGACCCCCACTGGTCCCTGCTTTCCTGTCTCGCCCTGGGGAGAGTGAAGCAGGATCATGGTCATGGTTATCATTAAAGGTACTCTAATAATTGTGGGTTTAAGGAGTTTAGCTGTCATTGTTACCGCCAGACAGGGATTGTTATTGATGAGCAGTATGCATGACAATCATAGTTGAATAAAAAAATACTACTGTCATGTAGATTTAATAACTGTTGAAATTGAATAAAATGTAAAGAATTGTCAACTTACAGTAGTTCCTTTGTCTCCTGGTTTCCCATCTTCTCCTGCTGTTCCAGTCGCCCCCTAAACAAACGATATAGTCTATTTAAGCATATTCAGCACCTTCAGTAGAATATGGATCCACAATCATGGCTAGCAGTGTTGAGTGATAGTACACACTTAAGTGTGAAATTAGATACTCACTGTTTTCCCAGGAACTCCGATTGGTCCTACTGGTCCGTCAGCTCCTGTGTCACCCTGCAAAAAAAGCATACTGTTTACAATAGACAAACACAGGGAATGAAACTGTATCCAAGACACACAAGGACACATTTTTACCTTGGCACCTCCAGCTCCAACCAGCCCCTGCTCTCCTGGGAAGCCCTGCAGAAACAACACGCAGGATATCCTCAGAATACCGTACAGTATGTTGTTATTTCTGAGAGCATTACAACAAGCAGGATATCCTCAGAATACCGTACAGTATGTTGTTATTTCTGAGAGCATTACAACACACAGGATATCCTCAGAATACCGTACAGTATGTTGTTATTTCTGAGAGCATTACAACACACAGGATATCCTCAGAATACCGTACAGTATGTTGTTATTTCTGAGAGCATTACAACACACAGGATATCCTCAGAATACCGTACAGTATGTTGTTATTTCTGAGAGCATTACAACACACAGGATATCCTCAGAATACCGTACAGTATGTTGTTATTTCTGAGAGCATTACAACACACAGGATATCCTCAGAATACCGTACAGTATGTTGTTATTTCTGAGAGCAGTACAACACACAGGATATCCTCAGAATACCGTACAGTATGTTGTTATTTCTGAGAGAATTACAACATAAGGGTTGGACTACATCCTTGTTGTGATGTTTCTGTTGATTCTGTTTCCCCTGCTATGACCTCTGACCTGTATAAACCTACAGGTTTCATTCATCTGGTCTGCAGTGTGGTTTGACTGGAAGGCAACCAACCAATCTATCGATTTTCCTAGCTTTTGCTTTCCTTTTAATACCAACAAAAGGTAATCTAATTTATAATTATATTCTTAGATCAATTATATTTATCTTATACAAACGTCAAAGATTAATATTAGGCTCACTGGAATTCCGACGACACCCCTGATTCCTACAGTCCCAGGAACGCCAGCTTCTCCCTGTTGGAAAGACAGGTATGTTCACAGGATAACAGATTGATTTCTTGACAGATCTTGTAAGACTGGATATAGTCTCTTTATTTAAACTATACTGAACTATATATACAGTTGAAGTTGGAAGTTGACATGCACTTAGGTTGGAGTCATTAAAACAAATTTTACAACCACTCAAAAAGTTTCTTGTTAACAAACTATAGTTGTGGCTAATCGGTTAGGACATCTACTTTGTGCATGACACAAGTCATTTTTCCAAAAATTGTTTACAGACAGATTATTTCACTTATAATGAACTGTATCCCAATTCCAGTGGGTCAGAAGTTTACATACACTAAGTTGACTGTGCCTTTAAACAGCTTGGAAAATTCCAGAACATTATGTGATGGCTTTAGAAGCTTCTGATAGGCTAATTGACATAATTTATGTCAATTGGAGGTGTACCTGTGGATGTATTTCAAGGTCTACCTTCAAACTCAGTGCCTCTTTGCTTGACATCATGGGAAAATCAAAAAGAAATCAGCCAAAACCTCAGAAAACAATTGTAGACCTCCACAAGTCTGGTTCATCCTTGGAAGCAATTTCCAAATGCCTGAAGGTACCACGTTCATCTGTACAAACAATAGTATGCAAGTATAAACACCATGGGACCATGCTGCCGTCATATTGCTCAGAACGGAGACACGTTCTGTCTCCTAGAGATGAATGTACTTTGGTGCGAAAAGTGCAAATCAATCCCAGAACAACAGCAAAGGACCTTGTGAAGATGCTGGAGAAAACAGGTACAAAAGTATCTATACCCACAGTAAAACAAGTCCTATAGCGATATAAACTGAAAGGCCACTCAGCAAGGAAGAGGCCACTGCTCTAAAACCGCCATAAAAAATCCAGACTATGGTTTACAACTGCACATGGGAACAAAGATCATACTTTTTGTCCTCTGGTCTGATGAAAGAAATAGAACCATAATGGCCATAATGACCATCGTTATGTTTGGAGGAAAAAGGGGGAGGCTTGCAAGCCGAAGAACACCATCCCAACCGTGAAGCACGAGGGTGGCAGCATCATGTTGTGGGGGTACTTTGCTGCAGGAGGGACTAGTGTACTTTACAAAATAGATGGCATCATGAGGAAGCAAATTAGGTGGATATATTGAAGCAACATCTCAAGACATCAGTCAGGAAGTTAAAACTTGGTCGCAAATGAGTCTTCCAAATGGACAATGACCCCAAGCATTCTTCCAAAGTTGTGGCAAATTGGCTTAAGGACAAGAAAGTCAACGTATTGGAGTGGCCATCACAAAGCCCTGACCTCAATCCTAAAGAAAATGTGTTGGCAGAACTGAAAAAGCATGTGTGAGCAAGGAGGCCTGCAAACCTGACTCAGTTACCCCAGCTCTGTGAGGAGAAATAGTCCAAAATTCACCCAACTTATTGTGGGAAGGTTGTGGAACACTACCCGAAACATAAGACACAAGTTAAACAATTTAAAGGCAATTCTACCAAATACTAAGTGAGTATGTAAACTTCTGACCCACTGGGAATATGATGAAAGAGACAAAAGCTGAAATAAATAATTCTCTCTCCTATTATTCTGACATTTCACAATCTTAAAATAACGTGGTTATCAAACTGACCTAAAACAGCGCATTTTTATTCGGATCAAATGTCAGGAATTGTGAAAAACTGAGTTTAAACGTATTTGGCTCAGGTGTTTGTAAACTTCCCACTTCAACTGCATGTACAGTAGCCATAAAACATAGACTGACCTTAGCTCCATCCACTCCAGGGAGTCCATCCATGCCATCTGCCCCAGGAGTACCCTGTAATCACAGTTCATCATTGATCACAACAACAACAACAGCAACAAAACCTCAGCATCATAATCACACTCATAAAAAATACGGGCGACGTTACAAAATATGAATTGTTCAGGTCAATCTAACTATACAACTAACACTACAAAGGGATCCTGCATCCATCTGATGACTTATTACTAAGGAAATAAGATCAATTTATGTTGTATTGTTTGTTTACTCACAGTGTCTCCCTTTGCACCAACAGGACCCTGATCTCCCTGAGGACCGATGGCTCCCTGAGAAACGCCCACGCAATGAACCATGCAACAATTTAGTTGAACAGAAAGGCTTGGAACCAAACCATATTCAGAAAGTCCAGTAAAAACACTAGAGATACTGTAGAAGAGAGGAGATACTCACATCATCGCCTTTTTCTCCCTCCAGACCCTGACGTCCACGAATGCCCTCCATACCCTAACAGAAAACAAGGAGTCACTGCAGAACATAATGGCAGACATTTTGGAAAACACCGTTCAGCCCTGGGTAATGTCAACCACAGTCTGTCCTCCAGTCATTGATTGCAAATGTCAGTTCTAATTGACGGAGTTGATTAAATGAGTAGTGCTTACAGGAGAACCCGGTGGTCCGGTGGGTCCTGGGATGCCGTTGAAACCAGGGGGACCCTGGGAGGAGGAGAGAACACGCACGGTGAGTTTTAGACCCTAAACACTAAAGTAGAACATTCACAAGACTTGTAGTAAATATTGTTTTAAACCCTTACCCTGTCTCCTTTATCTCCAGGACTACCAGGAAAACCAATAGTACCTCTATGTCCCTGGAATGCATTACAGATGTGAAAATGTATTATACTTAGTAGGATTCACAGTGATGCACAGCAAAAACTGTAAACAGTTATAAATGGCTGGTTGTATGACCAATTTGACTTGAAGCAGAAAATCTTGTGTATCATCTCTGAATGTGCATTTTGTGCTTTAGGCAGAAATCTTATGTAACATTATAGTATGCTCCAAATACCAATTTCCGTTAGAGGCGGAAATATAGGCATTCTCACTACCTATGTTCGGCTTAGAACAGGAAAAAATAGACAAATAGAAAATACAAAACAAGTGACTGGGATTTTCGATACCAGACAGTGAAGTAGAATATCAGCCTGTATGTGTTGGTATCTGTCAGAGCAAGGACGGTTCTTACATCATCTCCCATCTTGCCTGTTAGGCCCTGCACCCCAGATGGTCCGGGCTCACCCTGTGGATTAGCAACATAGGAAAAACACAAATACTCACATCTAGCGATTTGTGTGCTTGAATAATCACCCTAAGCACCCAATGTACTTAAGCACATTGTCAAACATCACACTTTTTTCACTAAACATTAGAATTGATTGCTTGTCATACCTTTTGTCCAGCTTCCCCTGCAGCTCCATTATCACCTGGTAATCCCTTGTGTCCCTGGAGATGCCATAACAATGCAGTTCAGACTGCATATCATCAACTATCAGAAGCTCACATTGCTGGTTCATGCAGTCATTCTACTCCTACAATGTAAAGTGCTTTGAGCGTCTGGATAAGCCGTACATCATTCCATTCAATTATCTGATACTGGTATCAGAGACAACCAGTGGCCACAATGTTGTGAGTGATGATAAGGGATCTTTCCCCAAAGCCAGGTATGGAATTTCATTCAGTGTCCGTCACTAAGATTCCTCACCTTCATCCCTGACAACCCTGGGTTTCCCTGTGGTCCAGCTGGACAGGCAGCAGGGCACTGCAGACAAACGTAGACAGACACAGATATAACATTATCACTACACCTGCAGGGGGCTCACCTCCTCCATAGCCACTGACTGAAGAATACTATAGCTACCAATGTTCCACAAGCACATTTGTCAGAATTAAAGGGCAGCAGCAACAACAGTGTCTAAGGGAAGTGTGAATTAGGCTGAAGTGTAGTTATTGCAACAACATTCGGCTGAACCACCCAGTCCCACCGTCTAGCAGACCCTGTGAAAGTTGGTTTAACCCTGAGAAAGGTGATAAAAAGAGACTCACATCATCCCCACTCCCCTCAGCTTTTCCAGCCCCAGGTGGTCCCTTGAAGACAACATAGTGAGTGACACAGTACATATCTCTGTGGAGTGACATCTAAAGCAGAGTTTAGAAGTCCACAAACACTACAGCAAAGATCTCCCGTGTTTGAGGCTGTGCAATCAATGTCCATTAATGCAGAAGTGATACTGATTATCACTCTGCGTCAGGGTTAGATGCCACCCTAAAAGTCGGAGAGGACTCTTATGACGATATTGATTAAATAAATAGTTAGGTTAATTCATGAGAAAGACCAAAGAGACAAAGCCATAACAGAGAGGAATATCGGTCAAGACTCCAAGTCGGAAAAACAGAGGTCAATTCACACAGAGAGGATACAGATGTTGAATTCACCAATTTCAGGTTAGATCCAGAGGTCAGAGGTTAGCATCAGTACTTACCACAGGTCCAGGTGGTCCTGGTAGACCAGCGGGACCAGGGAGACCCAGACCCCCTCTAGGCCCAGGGGGACCCTGATAACAATATGGACTGTTACAGTTATACATGAAACACACAGAGAATGTCCTACTAGACACAAAAAGTCTGACATATCAGTAATGTATGTTACAAAATCGTCCACAGACTATCAAAAGGAGCAATGATAAAGTGCACTATGACTGCTATGACACGTAGCGTCTATTGATTCAGTCATTACTAAAGTCATTACTATGGGATCCTTATTTGAACACTGACCTCAGGCCCAATGTTCCCCTCGTCTCCTGGAGTTCCTGCTTTCCCAGGTGGGCCCTGTAGGGAGCGACATACACAAGTTATGTGACTATTCTATAGCCCGTTAGTAGGGCTGGATTAAAATACTGTATGCTGTCTTAATGCTGTTTAGAACACGGGGTGAAGACGATGTAAATATGTTGAAGAGTTTGTAGTACATACGGGAGGTCCAGCTGTCTCAGGGCCCTGGGAAATGAGAGAAAAAGCGATCAGCTACATCCTCTTATTTAGCTATAGAAATGAAGCGATCTGACATGTTCCATGGCTTAACGGCTATAAATATCAGCAAAATGTTCCCATTAATATATAATGATCTAAAAATAGTGAATACTTACGGGAGGGCCTGCTGGTCCAGGAAAACCTTGAAGTCCCTGTTATTAGACACAGAACAGTACAATATTAGTTAACACTGTCCCTGCTGTTAAAGTTATTAGCAACATATTTTCTTTAGTAGGTTCTGGGAAGAAAAGTAACTCACTCTCTCACCCACAGGTCCTCTTGGGCCCATTGAACCAGGCACTCCCTTCATTAAAAATATGAGAAATCATTGATCTACAAACTAAAACATTCTCTCTCCACTAGTTTGAATTATAATAATATCAGTTGAGGGGTGGAAAGATGCTGTAAACGGTTCAATGGCCAAAGCTAATACATAAGGTGATAGTGAACAACCTTGTCTTGCTCCACAAGGCAAAATAGAGGTTTGAGTGTGGTACATGTAGTACATGTAGTGTGTGGGACAAGTTGAGTGCGTGACAGGTAGTGTGTGGTACAGGATGAGTGTGTGGTACAGGTTGAGTGTGTGGTACAGGTTGAGTGTGGTACAGATAGTGTGGGTGGTACAGGTTGAGTGTGTGGTACAGGTTGAGTGTGTGACAGGTAGTGTGTGTGTGGTAGAAGTTGAGTGTGTGACAGGTAGTGTGTGTGTGCTACAGGTTGAGTGTGTGGTACAGGTAGTGTGTGGTACAGGTAGTGTGTGGTACAGGCAGTGTGTGGTACAGGTAGTGTGTGTGGTACAGGTTGTGTGTGGTAGAGGTAGTGTGGGTGGTACAGGTTGTGTGTGGTACAGGTAATGTGTGTGGTACAGATTGAGTGTGTGGTACAGGTTGAGTGTGTGACAGGTAGTGTGTGTTGTACAAGTTGAGTGTGTGACAGGTAGTGTGTGGTACAGATTGTGTGTGGTACAGGTCGTGTATGGTACAGGTCGTATGTGTGGTACAGGTAGTGTGTGTGGTACAGGTTGTGTGTGGTACAAGTCGAGTGTGTGACAGGTAGTGTGTGTGTGGTACAGGTTGAGTGTGGTACAGGTTGAGTGTGTGACAGGTAGTGTGTGTGTGGTACAGATTGAGTGTGTGACAGGTAGTGTGTGTGGTACAGGTAGTGTTTGTGTGGTACAGGTTGAGTGTGTGACAGGTAGTGTGTGTGGTACAGGTTGAGTGTGTGACAGGTAGTGTGTGTGGTACAGGTAATGTGTGTGGTACAGGTTGAGTGTGTGACAGGTAGTGTGTGTGTGGTACAGGTTGAGTGTGTGACAGGTAGTGTGTGTGGTACAGGTAGTGTTTGTGTGGTACAGGTTGAGTGTGTGACAGGTAGTGTGTGTGGTACAGGTTGAGTGTGTGACAGGTAGTGTGTGTGGTACAGGTAATGTGTGTGGTACAGGTTGAGTGTGTGACAGGTAGTGTGTGTGGTACAGGTTGAGTATGTGCAAGGTAGTGCGTGTGGTACAGGTTGAGTGTGTGACAGGTAGTGTGTGTGGTACAGGTTGAGTATGTGCAAGGTAGTGCGTGTGGTACAGGTTGAGTGTGTGACAGGTAGTGTTTGGTACAGGTTGAGTGTGTGACAGGTAGTGTTTGGTACAGGTTGAGTATGTGACAGGTAGTGTGTGTGGTACAGGTTGAGTGTGTGACAGGTAGTGTTTGGTACAGGTTGAGTGTGTGACAGGTAGTGTGTGTTGTGTTTGGTACAGTAGGAAGTAGAGATACTTACAGAAGCTCCTGGTAAGCCAGGCAGGCCTCTCTGTCCAGGCAAACCGATCTCCCCCTGCTCACCTTTGGCCCCCTAAGTTACAGACACAACAGACGGCTGAGTTACGACACAACAGACGGCTGAGTTAAAGACACAACAGACGGCTGAGTTACAGACACAACAGACGGCTGAAAGACACAACAGATGGCTGAGTTACGGACACAACAGATGGCTGTGTTAAAGACACAACAGATGGCTGAGTTACGGACACAACAGATGGCTGTGTTAAAGACACAACAGACGGCTGAGTTACAGACACAACAGACGGCTGAGTTAAAGACACAACAGATGGCTGAGTTACGGACACAACAGATGGCTGTGTTAAAGACACAACAGACGGCTGAGACACAACAGATGGCTGAGTTAAAGACACAACAGACACAACAGATGGCTGTGTTACAGACACAACAGACGGCTGTGTTAAAGACACAACAGATGGCTGTGTTAAAGACACAACAGATGGCTGTGTTAAAGACACAACAGATGGCTGTGTTAAAGACACAACAGATGGCTGAGTTACAGACACAACAGACGGCTGAGTTACGGACACAACAGACGGCTGAGTTACAGACACAACAGACGGCTGAGTTACAGACACAACTAAAGCCACACGTAGCAGACACAACAAAAGCTAAGTATTGCTCTGTACACAGAGAAATCTGACAAACAGATTTATCATCCATCTGCATTGCTCGTCACCGTTGCTAAGATACACCTTGGCAGTGCCGGTCAGCGTTTAACTTAATCAATGAAAGATGTGAAATTTTCATCAGGACAGACAGAGAAACATAAGGGGAAGGCAGGGTGGAGGAGAGAACACTGATCTATTTTTTGCAGATAAATTGATTGTAAGTAATGACATAGGTTAAACTGCAGGATGGAAACAAAGACCTAATAAATACTAAGATAATGAAACACATTTAATAATATGACATCTCCTACTTACAGTAGTGCCAGCACTGCCAGGTGAACCTGGAAGGCCCTACAAGTAAAAAGAAAGACATTGGTTATCCATACTAGTCATTGAGAATAGAGAATCAAGAAAAGTGTTTACTGTCTGTCGAATATGCAGTTTGAGGCAACATCCAGAATGGTAAATGACATAATGCGATGGTTCATTTTTCATTCTATATGTAGATTAGTTGGGGTGGATAGACTTACATCTCTCCCGTCTCTGCCGTCCTCTCCGTGTGGCCCCCGGGGCCCCTCGGGGCCAGTGGAACCGGGAGGGCCAGGGACAGGGACAGGCTTGGGGTCAGGCTGGATGGAGAAGAGACAACACAGTCGATGAGTACATGACAAGGACTGAAGGCCACTCTGAGGGGAGTGAAGAAATGTCTTACTCCAGCCAGAGTTTGATTGTGCTACTAAAGTAACAAAGCATTGAGGCAATCAGGCAACAGAGCATTGAAGTAGATTATTTGCCCCAAAAACACCAAGAAAAAAGAAAGTAGAAAAGATAAATACCTCAGCATTGGCATACATCTGAAGAAGCAAGAGAAATGAGAAACATGTAGAGTTAGTGAAGTAGTCACACCACCTTCACCCAAAGTGTCGGGGGAAGCTAAAGCACCTGTCCAAAAACAATAGCTGTGAGCAGAATCATATAGGCCCTATCTATGGCTCTGGCTGTGAGCATTTCATGCTGTCGTTGACATCCATAACCCCATAGGAAACCTATAATCCCTGTAGTATACAGCCACCCTGTACCATTTTAGTGTTGGCGTACTGAAAAGACACTGCTGTACGCAGAAAAGACACCCTCAAAGCTAGAGGGAATAGGCCATTGTCAAATTGATAGACACATTTGCATCATAAAGACAGACGGTAGCTTTTCAGTCTATGGGACAATAGGACTCTGCCCACTCATAACAGCATGTACTCTAATCTACAGTTCTGACCCGAGGAGTCAGACTTGAATGTGCTGCCAAAATGGAACTGTGTCTAGTCCAAATTGAGAGTGAGAGCCGCCAGTATTCCCTCTGCATGAACAGAAGTGCTTATTTGACCTATTGATTGTGATCATGGCACTCTGACAACGGTATATCAGGCCATCTTATCTCTTCACCATTTTGCAGGTGCAGATTCACAGAAGTTAGTTAGTGAAAGTTATGTTGCCGGTCAATATGAACCTAAAACCAAAGCAAGTAAAGCCCAGGTGGAGCCTGGGTTGTTGTTGTTACCTCTATGGCAGGCAGCTCCTGGCAGTTCTCTCTATTGGCTCTCTTTGGGTCGCAATGGATCAGCATCCACTGGAGTTCAAACTAGAACGAGACAATGGCCTGATATGGATGATTTAACATTGCATAGCATAGAATATCATGGCATGGTTAAACATGACGTGACCTAACATTTTTCAACTTCAATCAAATATTTTTGGGATAGAATCATGTGACGCTGAAACTATACCTATGCTTGTCTATGGTACAGTTCCTATAGCTCTCTCTACGAGCTGAATGTGTTTAGAGCTGGCATTTCCTCTAGGGAGATTTTTGAATAGTGGAACATGATTTTGCAGCAGTGGCACCCCACTGAGCTGCAGTTCTGCTATTGTGGCAGCACTTTAGAATTACAGCCGTGCTCAGCACACATATAATCCTGTATTGTAGAAGAGCTTCACAGACTCATATTATAACGCTTACTGTATAACATAGCACCACTGGGGAACCAATACCTTCTCAGCCTTAGCCTGGTCGCAGATCTGTTTGTGCGGTCTTGCCAACTCATATGGTTATTGTCATCCCAAACAATGACCACAAGAGTTGGCAATACAGCACAAACCAATCTGGGACCAGGCTATCCCTGCCCCACTCACCACAACAGAAGCATCAGCATCAACGTCCAGCCTCCCAATAAGTGTATCTCCCTCGGTGTTGACGGGGCCTTTGCCCTTGATAGGCTTCTTGTCCACGGGCTGACAGTCCACATACAGGGTGACCTGGTCTCTCTCCACTCCAATCATCATCTGTAAGGATATGCTATAGGGTTACTGTTGTTGATCCTCAGGGGCCACCCTAATTCATGTCATTAGGAGACTGATAGCTAAATAAACAATTTTTGAAAATGCTAATTTGGTAATCAGTCACTAATACATTGTACCAGATGTAGGGTTGCACATTTCCAGTAACGTTCTCAAAATTCCCAGGCTTTCCAGGGTTTCCTGCTAATTCATTCCTGATTCTGGAAATCTTCCATCCGGGATTTCTGGAAAAACTGGGAATTTTGGGATAGTTACTAGATTTTGTAATGTGAACCAGGAGTACCATCAGTAATTCCATCACCTTGTGCCACTTGGTGTTGAACAACACAGAGAGCCCTGGGAAGGTGACGGTCTGCAGGTTGCCATCCTGGCCCATCAGGAAGTACTCCAGCGCTTGCTGGTCTCCATTTAGCCTGAGCCCCGCCTGCTTCCGGCCGTCCTCGTCCACTACCTGCCACACGTTCCACACCTTGTTCACCGTGTTCTTGATCATACGGAACGTGACCATGACGGAGTACTCGTCAGGGAAACCCAGGGGGAAGTTGAGCCTGGGTGGAGAAGAACAGAAGATGAAGATGGGTGAGAGAGGGAGGAGGAGAGGAAAGGGTTGACACATGAAGGAGACCTCAACAGGGAAGCCCCTAGGGAAGTTCATCCTCAGTGGGAGAAGGATAGATGGACAGAGGAAAGGGTTCAAACTTATCTTTACAAAATCGTCATTTGAATCATTCTCATAAAGAATGCATTTTAGTTAGAGTCTTGGTCTGCTCTGCAACAGACTGACAGACTGAAGAGGTCACACTGACTGAGGAGTTTCCTTCTCTCAAGCGACACGCATCTTTAAAGTGAGTTAAAGAAAAGCAGCTTTCCATCACACACAGTTTGGTTCTATGATTTCAGATCTCTGACGTTGGCTGTTGTCAAAGACACTCATCATCACAAAGCAGAGGTAAAACTGCTGCAGGCCACGATCACAAAGCATCACACACAGCGCTTCAGTTGGCTCCCAGCTCCTCACGCCCACCATAACATTATGAATGGAGACATAAATGAAACCCTAACACTTTTATGTTAAAGCTCTCCATCCCTCACTCTTTCTCTCTCTCTATCCTCCATCTCTCCCTGTCTCTAATGCATGATGCATTCATAACGCAACAGTTCCAATTACTCCAAAGGAAACATTAGGCCCTTCGTTTTCCAAATCAAACCCTTCTGTTTTAAACAGAAGCAGAGCCCCAGTGGCTCTGATCAACAGATCAACCAATCAGTCGACCCGTCTCAGTTTCTAACATGCAGACTGCTCTCCAGTCTCTCCAGTCCGAAACCTCTAGGCTGGTATTCATTAAGTGTCTCAGATGCTGATCTCAGATCAGGGCCCCTCCGGTCAAATCATTAATACCTCAAAGGGAAAACTCGTACTTAAAGATTTAGGAATACGAGCACTGGGGTTTTAACTAGCCAGGCCAAGGGCTCCATAGGTGGTGCCTTTATGGACGGTAGCTGCAGAGCTGCAGTCGGCTTGTAAATAGATCAAGACAAGGCAATAAAGAAGGAGTTTCCTGTAACCCAATAAAACAAATGAAGACCACTCTCTCTAACGTTCCTGCTGTGTGTGTGTGTGTGTGTGTGTGTGTGTGTGTGTGTGTGTGTGTGTGTGTGTGTGTGTGTGTGTGTGTGTGTGTGTGTGTGTGTGTGTGTGTGTGTGTGTGTGTGTGTGTGTGTGTGTGTGTGTGTGTGTGTGTGTGTGTGTGTGTGTGTGTGTGTGTGTGTGTGTGTGTGTGTGTTAAGTGCACCTTGGGAGAAAGTCTCTCACAGCCTAGGCCAGAGTTTGAAGTGTGTTGTGTTGTAGGCCTCTATCCCCTGCAGTGGTAAGGGAACGAGTATCAGAAAGGAACCCCTCTGACAACAGACTTCAAAACCCAGACAGACTGGCCATTGGACTCCGAGGGATACATGTTTTTGGGATTAGCGTCACGTTGTCCTGAGTGGCATGAGGCAGACTGGGAGGTGTCAGTATGTTACACAACAGAATGTGTAAACAGGTCATTAGCCAGACCAGACTAGATCAGACCAGACCACCAGTGAAACACCGGAGGACAGCTGTAGTTATGTAAAAAAGGGTTACCAACTGACAACAACTTCTGGCCTACTGAGCAATGTGCAAACGGTCTAAGCTGAAAACGGCAGATAGTGTAGTGGTTTTAGATCAAACAAATGACAGGGTACAGTACCAGGCTAGAGGATCCCCACACATTCACTGCTTGATCTAGGCAAGACACACACCCAAACACAAACACACAGACACACACAGTCTCTCTTCACACAGGAAGCTGCTCAGGCTGTCACCAACTGTCTCTTTTGATTCCCAGAATCCTTTATGAGCACAGACAGGAACAAGAGAATAAAACTACAACTAAGAATGCAGCATAATGAAATATGTCTCTCTGTGTTTCCGGGAGGAGATATTTCATGGTTACAGTGGGGTCTGGGGGTGGGGGTTCCCCCCTCGTCGCCAAGAGATGCCAAATAGGTTCAGACATGTTGTTCTCAGCCAATTACAAGCTGTTTCCCAGTGTGATAACACCTGTCAGGAACCTATAATAATACCACACCTGCATCGACCCAGGGGAAAGCATTTATTTGTGTGTGTGTGCATGTGTGCGTGCGTGTTTAGCGATTATATGTTTGTTGCTTGTTCTGGTTTCTTCATTCTTTCTTTACCTGATAGGTATTGAAAGCTGGCCTCCCTTATCAAGCCATACTCATACAACACCTGCATCGACAAGCTCCGGCATTTTGTTTTCCTGTTTTTCCTTACCTGGTAGGAATCTGGAAGTTGGCCTCCTTATCGAGGCGGTACGCCACCTGGAGAGGAGTGGAGCCCTCCACCTTCCTCACCCCCTTCAGAGGAATAACGTCCAACTGGAACTGGGTGATCAGATCAAACCCTAAAAGAGAGGTAAACTGATTTTCAGACCGATGTCCTGTATCGTTCTGAATAAAGGACGTGTTACATTACTGTACATATATAGTCATTCTGGTGAAGTATACATTATATACTGTGTTCCAGGAGTAGAACAAGAAACAATGCACATCTGATTGACAGGTAGTGGACTCTTTTGTATCCTACACATGGTATATTTCTGGTTCACATTCTAGTTCGCAACAAGTCACGTGAAGTGGACATTTTGGAACTTCGGAGTTGTCGCACTTTACTAAGTTCAACTGTTTATTCTTATTTCATACTCTGTATAAAACACTGGGTGCAGTGATAAAACTAGCATATTATTATAATTAGTTGTTCCCTTGCCTGGGCTGGCAACACATAGTACAACATGTTCTTTGAAGGCAGCTAGTACATCTGTTCCTACCAGAGCGCTGGTACACAATTAACATCTTGCTGAGCTAGAATTGTTCCTATTAAAAATCTTTCAGGCTCCAGTGGAATACTTGATGTGGCTCATTTGAAACCTAAAGGTGTCTCAAGCCATTACCCATTTAGACAGCCCAGCCCAGCTCACTAAGCAATCACCGCAGCTAACTTAATTGTGACATTCTGTATTTTGCTTCCTTAGGGATTTCTGTAAACCGAGGCTGGTGGTTTTCTGGTCATTTGAAATGTAAGTCTTTGCTGTCTGGCGATGAGAAAAACCACAGGGACCATAGTGTTGAACTACTGCTCCCTTCTCACCTGGTGTCTTGAAGGGAGGTGAGACTTGGCTACAGAAAGACATCTCATTGCTACTGGCTCAGATCTCCTGAGATGTCTTGTAGTGTTTGATACAAGGTTGAGATACGTAATATGTCGTCCCATGCAGGTCTCCTTTGATTACATCATGAACTATATCCACATCTCATGGTGTAGGTCAAGCAAGCTGTGGCCAAAGTCAGACCGCGGTGGAAGCAAAGAGTTGCTGCCTTACGTCCAACCAGGGATGAAGACGCCTGAGTTACTACACATATTCACATAGTCAATATTTCTAAAAGACAACATACGATGGTTAGTATCTACCGTATACTTTACCTGGAAGGTCATCTTGTCCATTTCTCATGGGAGGGCAGACAGCTGTGTCCCCATCTAACCTGTTGAGATCTAACTCTGAGGGAAAGCACACAGGGGAAGCAGCTTGGTGTTATGATGTTTCTGTTCACAGTGCCACCTTCAAGGGGAGAGCACCAGGAGACCGTTCACAGGTGATAAAACAAGGTAAGAATGCCAATTCACATTATGCTCATGATCCACACTGGATGCATTTTTAATGTTGGTTATTCTTAAAGCTGCAGCGTCTGTATTTCTCAGGTTAATTACACAAGCACAAACTCAACAGCGTGTGTGTTGTACTGGAAACAATGGACGCATACTTCGATGTGCTTTAAATATGTCAGTATGAGATGACAGAGGTAATGTTGATGAATGTTGTCGTGCCATATTGCCTTACATACACTGCAAAGTCTGTAAAGTGACCAAAGAAGGTCAGACCGACAGGTGATGGCTCTTCTTTGTTCATTTATTCATCTTCCTGTCAGTTATTGAGATGCATGTCCCCCTGGGGGCTAATGTAAGAAGCCAAGAGTCATCAATCACACTATTGTGCTATTGTGTTTTTCTTGTGTGATTGAGTGACCTATAATATTAGTCTTGTGTCTTTAGTCTTTGTTAATTTAATATAGCCTTCGCATCTGTCTGGGATTCTAAATTGTTAACTGTCATTGGATGCGATTCATTGAAAAAAAGAGGTGATGTAATGTAACTGAACCCTGAGGTGATTCTTTACATTTCCTTCTCAACTAAAACCTTAAAAGTGAACCTTGAAACTTGAAACAACGACAGCGGGAAACATTTGGTAATGTTTCATTGAAGAGCCTTGCTCTACTGTAGCAGTGACATCTCAATGTGAAGCTACTAAAGAACTCAAGAATCAGAAAACAAATCTCCTAGCCTCCTCCTCGTGTTCGATATGCGGATGAAAATGCATTGCATGGGGAAACTAGGATACAAAGATCTGGAAGTAATGAAACAGCACTGGGTGCCGGAGTACCTCTAGCCTCTACTCCCAGTCAATAACCTGAGTCAGCGCATTTGAATGTGCAGACTGTGCAGGCAACACATCTGGAAGCCCCTATCAACTCCACCGTAACTGCTGAGTGGAGGGGATACTTTGGGGAGATGGTATTTATCCTGTGTGTTTAGTGGCCATAAACACTTCTCTCACTGTGCAGTGTGGGCTGTAAGGAGTTAACAGCTCTCACTCCAACACCAGGGAATGTGTCCCAAATGGCACCCTATTCCATATATAGTGCACTACTTTTGACCAGATCTCTATAGGCTCTGGTCAAAAGTAGTGCACTATAATGGGCATAGGATGTCATTTTGGATACAGCCCAAGTGTTTTAGTCGCCTAGTCATTGCGCTAAATGAGCAGGAGATTGAGATGGACTTGAGCTCAGCTCTTACAGTACAACACCGCCGTTACGTGTGACTGAGAGCTATGATGATGACTAGTGGATGGAAGCAGACCATTTCCAAAAGGAAAGTAATCTAGCTACCTATTAGACCGCATCTAATGTGCTTGTACTGCGAAAGCAAACCGTGCTACAAGATGGCATTCACTTTATACGTAATAAGAATAACCATTAGGTTTGTTTTCTGCATTAGATATTCCCCCAAGTCTGTAATGTATTTGTTTTGATGTTGAAAAACACCCATAATGTGTGCTATTATATCTCTCTGACAGCTTGGAAGAGAGGCTTATACAGATGTAGAATCTTAATTTGAGCCAGTTTGCTACAGAAGGTAAATCATGTGAATTGTTATGTGGATTATAATTAATATATTTCTTTTTGTGGGGCTTGAGACATTTTTCACTAGGGCTAACCTTGTCTGACATTTTTAAATGGAAACTACAAACTTTAGAAGCCTTTGCAAAAAATGAATGCAACAACAGCATGATCAAATTAAGATACGGCATCTGTAACAATTAAGAAACAAGAGATTATCTGAATTAATCTACAGACTAGTACAGTAGGCTACACTATGTCTGCTATTTCTGTCTTAATAATATATTTGCAATTGTAATAAATGGAATGACCTGTGATAGTATTCTGAAACAATTTGTGTGTTTTGATACCAAAAAGAAAGTGAATTATCCATATCAGAAGTAGCTGTGCAAGCAAACACCACATCCCAGTAGTACACCGTTATGAGGAAGTGATGTTCCCATCATGACCCTGAAGGCTTCTGAGTAACTTACGGCTGAGGGCAGGAGAGAGTAGCAGAGAGAAGAGGGCCATGCAGGTAGAGGAGTACAGCAACATTACTGGGTGCTGTGGTCGCTTCCTGAGGGAAGAGAGAAAGAGACAAAGAGAAAGGGAGAGAGAGAGATGGTGAAAGAGAGAGAGAGAGAGAGAGAGAGAGAGAGAGAGAGAGAGAGAGAGAGAGAGAGAGAGAGAGAGAGAGAGAGAGAGAGAGAGAGAGAGAGAGAGAGAGAGAGAGAGAGAGAGAAAGAGGACAGCTGGGTCAGTGATCTGATGTCTTCAGACATGTCTTTGGCGTAAATTGATAAAGCTTTAGAGTACCGACACATTTAAAGAGGTTAAAACTCACGTAGACACATCAATATTATCTGACAGAAGTAACATACAGTATGTGACGTACTGATCATTACTGGATATCAATGACTATAGATGAAGATAGATAGATGAAGATTTGATAGATGAAGATCTTATGATAACACAAACACAGGAACACACACATTTCTCCTTTGATAGGTAATGGGGGAAACTGTGTCATGAGGATATTCATAAGCAAAGTCATACGCGAGTGTACATCTATGTCAGACACGAGTGTACATCTACGTCAGACATGAGTGTACATCTATGTCAGACATGAGTGTACATCTACGTCAGACATGAGTGTACATCTACGTCAGACACGAGTGTACATCTACGTCAGACACGAGTGTACATCTACGTCAGACACGAGTGTACATCTACGTCAGACACGAGTGTACATCTACGTCAGACACGAGTGTACATCTACGTCAGACATGAGTGTACATCTATGTCAGACACGAGTGTACATCTACGTCAGACATGAGTGTACATCTATGTCAGACACGAGTGTACATCTACGTCAGACACGAGTGTACATATATGTCAGACACGAGTGTACATCTACGTCAGACATGAGTGTACATCTATGTCAGACACGAGTGTACATCTACGTCAGACACGAGTGTACATATATGTCAGACACGAGTGTAGATCTACGTCAGACACGAGTGTACATCTACGTCAGACACGAGTGTACATCTACGTCAGACATGAGTGTACATCTATGTCAGACACGAGTGTACATCTACGTCAGACATGAGTGTACATCTATGTCAGACACGAGTGTACATCTACATCAGACACGAGTGTACATATATGTCAGACACGAGTGTACATCTACGTCAGACATGAGTGTACATCTATGTCAGACACGAGTGTACATCTACGTCAGACACGAGTGTACATATATGTCAGACACGAGTGTAGATCTACGTCAGACATGAGTGTACATCTATGTCAGACACGAGTGTAGATCTACGTCAGACATGAGTGTACATCTATGTCAGACACGAGTGTACATCTACGTCAGACACGAGTGTACATATATGTCAGACACGAGTGTAGATCTACGTCAGACATGAGTGTACATCTATGTCAGACACGAGTGTACATCTACGTCAGACACGAGTGTACATATATGTCAGACACGAGTGTAGATCTACGTCAGACATGAGTGTACATCTATGTCAGACACGAGTGTAGATCTACGTCAGACATGAGTGTACATATATGTCAGACACGAGTGGAGTTTTAGGTCAGACATGAGTGTAGATCTACGTCAGACACGAATGTACATCGATGTCAGACACGAGAGTACATCTATTCCAGACACGAGTGTACATATATGTCAGACACGAGTGTACATGTACGTTAGACACGAGTGTACATATATGTCAGACACGAGTGGAGTTTTAGGTCAGACATCAAATCAAATCAAATCAAATCAAATTTTATTTGTCACATACACATGGTTAGCAGATGTTAATGCGAGTGTAGCGAAATGCTTGTGCTTCTAGTTCCGACAATGCAGTGATAACCAACAAGTAATCTAACTAACAATTCCAAAAAAAAACTACTGTCTTATACACAGTGTAAGGGGATAAGGAACATGTACATAAGGATATATGAATGAGTGATGGTACAGAGCAGCATACAGTAGATGGTATCGAGTACAGTATATACATATGAGATGAGTGTGTAGACAAAGTAAACAAAGTGGCATAGTTAAAGTGGCTAGTGATACATGTGTTACATAAGGATGCAGTCGATGTTGTAGAGTACAGTATATACATATGCATATGAGATGAATAATGTAGGGTAAGTAACATTATATAAGGTAGCATTGTTTAAAGTGGCTAGTGATATATAGATATATATATATATATATATATATATATATATCAATATGATATATATATATATATATATATATATATATATATATATATATATATATATATATTTACATCATTTCCATCAATTCCCATTATTAAAATGGCTGGAGTTGGGTCAGTGTCAATGACAGTGTGTTGGCAGCAGCCACTCAATGTTAGTGGTGGCTATTTAACAGTCTGATGGCCTTGAGATAGAAGCTGTTTTTCAGTCTCTCGGTCCCAGCTTTGATGCACCTGTACTGACCTCGCCTTCTGGATGATAGCGGGGTGAACAGGCAGTGGTTCGGGTGGTTGATGTCCTTGATCTTTATGGCCTTTCTGTAACAACGGGTGGTGTAGGTGTCCTGGAGGGCAGGTAGTTTGCCCCGGTGATGCGTTGTGCAGTCCTCACTACCCTCTGGAGAGCCTTACGGTTGAGGGCGGAGCAGTTGCCGTACCAGGCGGTGATACAGCCCGCCAGGATGCTCTCGATTGTGCATCTGTAGAAGTTTGTGAGTGCTTTTGGTGACAAGCCGAATTTTTTCAGCCTCCTGAGGTTGAATAGGCGCTGCTGCGCCTTCTTCACGTCGCTGTCAGTGTGAGTGGACCAATTCAGATTGTCTGTGATGTGTATGCCGAGGAACTTAAAACTGCTACCCTCTCCACTACTGTTCCATCGATGTGGATAGGGGGTGTTCCCTCTGCTGTTTCCTGAAGTCCACAATCATCTCCTTAGTTTTGTTGACGTTGAGTGTGAGGTTATTTTCCTGACACCACACTCCAAGGGCCCTCACCTCCTCCCTGTAGGCCGTCTCGTCGTTGTTGGTAATCAAGCCTACCACTGTTGTGTCGTCCGCAAACTTGATGATTGAGTTGGAGGCGTGCGTGGCCACGCAGTCGTGGGTGAACAGGGAGTACAGGAGAGGGCTCAGAACGCACCCTTGTGGGGCCCCCGTGTTGAGGATCAGCGGGGAGGAGATGTTGTGCCTACCCTCACCACCTGGGGCGGCCCGTCAGGAAGTCCAGTACCCAGTTGCACAGGGCGGGGTCGAGACCCAGGGTCTCGAGCTTGATGACAGCTTGGAGGGTACTATGGTGTTGAATGCCGAGCTGTAGTCGATGAACAGCATTCTCACATAGGTATTCCTCTTGTCCAGGTGGGTTAGGGCAGTGTGCAGTGTGGTTGAGATTGCATCGTCTGTGGACCTATTTGGGCGGTAAGCAAATTGGAGTGGGTCTAGGGTGTCAGGTAGGGTGGAGGTGATATGGTCCTTGACTAGTCTCTCAAAGCACTTCATGATGACGGAAGTGAGTGCTACGGGCGGTAGTCGTTTAGCTCAGTTACCTTAGCTTTCTTGGGAACAGGAACAATGGTGGCCCTCTTGAAGCATGTGGGAACAGCAGACTGGTATAGGGATTGATTGAATATGTCCGTAAACACACCGGCCAGCTGGTCTGCGCATGCTCGGAGGGCGCGGCTGGGGATGCCGTCTGGGCCTGCAGCCTTGCGAGGGTTAACACGTTTAAATGTCTTACTCACCTCGGCTGCAGTGAAGGAGAGACCGCATGTTTCCGTTGCAGGCCGTGTCAGTGGCACTGTATTGTCCTCAAAGCGGGCAAAAAAGTTATTTAGTCTGCCTGGGAGCAAGACATCCTGGTCCGTGACTGGGCTGGATTTCATCTTGTAGTCCGTGATTGACTGTAGACCCTGCCACATGCCTCTTGTGTCTGAGCCATTGAATTGAGATTCCACTTTGTCTCTGTACTGACGCTTAGCTTGTTTAATAGCCTTACGGAGGGAATAGCTGCACTGTTTGTATTCAGTCATGTTGCCAGACACCTTGCCCTGATTAAAAGCAGTGGTTCGCGCTTTCAGTTTCACGCGAATGCTGCCATCAATCCACGGTTTCTGGTTAGGGAATGTTTTTATCGTTGCTATGGGAACGACATCTTCGACGCACGTCAGACACGAATGTACATCGATGTCAGACACGAGAGTACATCTATTCCAGACACGAGTGTACATATATGTCAGACACGAGTGTACATATACGTCAGACACGAGTGTACATATATGTCAGACACGAGTGGAGTTCTATGTCAGACATGAGTGTAGATCTACGCCAGATAAGAGTGTACATCTATGTCAGACACGGGTGTAGATCTACGTCAGACACGAATGTACATCAATGTGAGACACGAGAGTACATCTATGTCAGACATGAGTGTAGATCTACGTCAGACAAAAGAGTACATCTATGTCAGACATGAATGTAGATCTACGTCAGACAAAAGAGTACATCTATGTCAGACACGAATGTACATCTATTCCAGACACAAGTGTACATCTATGTCAGACATAAGTGTAGATCTACGTCAGGCTGATAAAGCGAGGACGGCTCATAATAATGGCCGGAACAGAGCGAATGTAATGGCAATCTAAATACATGGAAACATGTGTTTTGTGTGTTTTATAGCCATTCCAGCCATTACCACGACCCTGTCCTCCGCAATTAAGGTGCCACCAACCTCCTGTGGCTTACATATGAATGTACTACATAAAGCAACAACATTGTGCTGTGTGTCCTCAGACCGATCCACAGGCAATTCTCTCTTTCTCCCTCCCCTGGCCTTGTTTTCCTCAACCCTCCACAGCCTTTTCTTCTATCAGAAGGCTGACAGGCAGGGTGATATGGAGTGACGGCAGAGACCGTATGCACAGAGGTCTTTTTTACAAAGAGAGAGGGTTGGTGCTGTGTAAAAGCTGAGATCTGCATTTGGGCAAACAGCGCCACTGGCTGCACCCAGGCGCATTTGTTATTGTTTTGGTTTTGTATATTAAACGGTAGCTGGGAGCTCCAGCATTAAGAAGAAAACAATCACGGTCAAATACTCTGCTATTCTACCGTGGGCTCAATGACGTTTGAAGTAACAGCTTTGTTGTTGTAAAACGGACTTGCCCTGCATCTCCATATGTGGCCACTAGTTGTGCAGAGCAGTTTTAGTGTGAGACATGAGAGTGAGAGAGAGAGAGAGAGAGAGAGAGAGAGAGAGAGAGAGAGAGAGAGAGAGAGAGAGAGAGAGAGAGAGAGAGAGAGAGAGAGAGAGAGAGAGAGAGAGAGAGAGAGAGAGAGAGAGAGAGAGAGAGAGAGAGAGAGAGAGAGAGAGAGAGAGAGAGAGAGAGAGAGAATGCAACATAGAGAGAGAGAATGCAATGTAGCACTAACTGGGGTTAATTCACAACAGAGATGTACATTCCTTCTGTGCTGTGACATACAGGAAGGGAAGCTTAGTGTTCCTTGATGCCTAGTGCACCATAGACTCCCAAGCCCTGGGGATGACCTGTCACAGCAAACAATAGTTTTGACAATGGTGGTCTGGGAAAGCTTGACTGTAGTCTTAACATCAGCTCTTGAGCTACAGAAAATATCTTTGGACAAGCAATTGTGTTTTGACTTTTCCCCGTACGATGTTGTCAGACCACTGATAAAACTATAAAGCAAGCCAACAGGGCAACAAACGCAACAACTCTATTCTGAGGGGGAAATTCTAAATCAATATCCTACAACAGATGTTCTAGTCTGTGCTACTGTGCTGCGAAAGATATGTCAACGGCATTAACGATAAGAACATAAACATATTTAGGATTGCGCCTGTTTTGTCTTCCACAGAGAGCAATCACAACTCGGTGATCAGTCACCGCTCTCTGAGTGAAAAGCACAGTGTGTGATCGCCAGCATCCAGATATTGCCTGAATGTTTTCTGGCCTCCTCCTCCCTGTGCCTCTGGCGTCACACATATGGCCTTGTCCCCCGGCGTCACAGAGCCTGGACCGTGTAGCATGCCAGCTCTGCAGCTCTCCTGGCGTGGCTCATCTGTCTTAATTACACCAACTGGACCCTCATTCCAGTCTCTGCTGCTCAGCCTTACAAATTAAACCCTGCGGTATCAATCACTTTAATTACTATGTTAATAATTTGGTAGCATTCCCCAGACAAATCTTTATGGCTATAAAAGTAAAAAGTGTGTGTGTGTGTGTGTGTGTGTGTGTCACTTTCATTGGGTCAAAAGGTGACAGGCCAGCATGCACGCACTGACACACACACAGGCAAGCAGGCACACACACACCACATGACACTGTCCGTGTGACAGGGGCTATTCGAGAGGCCAGATGGATTTTTGACAGAGCTTTAAATCATGACAAAGACACAGTTAACCAGCCCACTGGAGAGCTAAGGAGGAGAGGAAGCCTTCTTAAGGCTTAACAGCTTTATTTTTCCTATGTTCGAATGCTCACAAAAAAGGTTTACAGTCTGCGCATGCGTGTGTGTGTGCGTGTGTGTGTGACAGATTATAAAGCTGTGCTATCTCAATCTTGGCCTCTGGCCACAGAGCTTCTATAATCCATGCAGACCTAAATATTATAATGGTACCAGCCCACAACATCACTGGCTAATTTCAAGGCTGTATAAATTCAAGCGTGAGTATTTTCAGTTCCTAATAAAAAAGTACTGTATGTGTAAGGTTTTTTTCTTATATAATGTTATTTCGTCATTATTCTATCTATTCTACTTTATCTATCCGTGATGAAAAGAGTGGATTCCTAACGAGCAATGCTTCCCAAATCTCTCCTCTAGTACCCTAAGCCATACCATTTATTTGATTTATTCGAGTTGTAGCACACTAATCAACTGGTCAACTAATCACCAAGCCTTTATTGACAGTATTTGAATCACATCGTCTGGCTCTGGAATGGATCAGATAAGTGGAATGGCTGAGGATTCTAGGGGAAATGTTTGGGAGACACTGCTACAGAGAGAATGTCATACTGTTTCATAATTTCTTGACTAGCAAGTCCTCAGACTGGAAATATATTACGTCAAGACAGCAGTAAGCCTGACTGAACTCTGACCTCGTGATTTTCCCACAGTAAGGTCACACTCAAGTGGTTCCCAATAATGTGCCAATCCACCCAGATATTACTACTTCAACATGTAAATAACTGCACAATACATGTATCATTCAAAAAGCTCTTACCTTGTCAAGACAGCACAGTGGTGCTCCATGTTTTGCTTCCGTCTAGGTGTGATGGGCGACGCAGGGCTTTAAGAACAGACAGACAGACAGACAGACAGACAGACAGACAGACAGACAGACAGACAGACAGACAGACAGACAGACAGACAGACAGACAGACAGACAGACAGACAGACAGACAGACAGACAGACAGACAGACAGACAGACAGACAGACAGACAGACAGACAGACAGACAGACAGACAGACAGACAGACAGACAGACAGACAGACAGACAGACAGACAGACAGACAGACAGACAGACAGACAGACAGACAGCAGTGAGTGAGGTAAAGGAGCAAAAGGAGCCAAAGACTTGAATCTTAGGTTAGTTCCCTCTGAAGTTCAGTCCTGGTGCTGGGAGAGCATGTTGAGGACTGACTGGTGGGACCAGGGCTGGGGATGCTCAAACTGGGGCCTGAAGACACATAAAACCTGCTTCAATGGGTTCCCATTGGACAGGAGCTGTTGAGGAGGTGGTGACTAGGTTTTTATTACCAACACTTTAAAGACATGTTGGAGGCCTCTAGGCCTTTCCTCCCTCCTGTTACACCTTATCTTCTCTCTCTCTCTCTCTCTCTCTCTCTCTCTCTCTCTCTCTCTCTCTCCCTCCCTCCCTCTCTCTCTCTCCTTCACTGTGCCCCATAATGATATGTGTTGGCTGTGTGTAATTCTGTTAATAATTATGTTGCAGGTTAGGAATAGGGATGCCGTAGGAGAGTGTAGAGTGATGAGAAACAAGGATATCCTAATTGTGTAGGTCCTTTACTGTACCCGGAGAATACCTCTGAAGTGTTGAGGTGAAGAAGGATACATTTTTTTGATTAAAAGGTCCTGGTCCACACAGACAGGGTTGTTTGCTTGTACATGTCTTATGTGACAGAGTGTGTACTAGGCTTTTTAGAAGACTTGGTGATAGAAATACTCAGGCTCCTTCTGAATGTAATCTCTTGTAAAATTGTAATCAGTAACGTAGATTTTGGAATACCTAAACTCAGTAATGTAATCTGATTATATTCTGTTACTTTTTTAGATTACTTTCCCTTAAGAGGCATTAGAAGAAGACAAAAAATGTATGTTACCAATTGAACGACATCAATTGCAGGATAAATCAATGTTAAAGTTTACATAGTTGGCCATATGTGGATTTTTTACTTTATGGGTTGATTATGTAGGCTTCTTCTAACCCATCGCTTTCTACTACATACAGTTGAAGTCGGAAGTTTACATACACTTAGGTTGGAGTCAATAAAACTTGTTTTTCAACCACTCCACAAATTTCTTGTTAACAAACTATAGTTGTGGCAAGTCGGTTAGGACATCTACTTTGTGCATGTGTAACAGTATAATTTTAAACCGTCCCCTCGCCCATACCCGGGCGCGAACCTGGGACCTTCTGCACACATCAACAACAGTCACCCATGAAGCATCGTTACCCATCGCTCCACAAAAGCCACGGCCCTTGCAGAGCAAGGGGAACTACTACTTCAAGGTCTCAGAGCAAGTGACGTAACCGATTGAAACGCTATTTAGCGCACACCGCTAACTAAGCTAGCCGTTTCACATCCGTTACACATGCCAAAAGTAATTTTTCCAACAATTGTTTACAGAGAGATTATTTAACTTATAATTCACTGTATCACAATTCCAGTGGGTCAGAAGTTTACATACACTAGTCGACTGTGCCTTTAAACAGCTTGGACAATTCCAGACAATTATGTCATGGCTTTAGATAAGCTTCTGATAGGCTAATTGACATAATTTGAGTCAATTGGAGGTGTACTTGTGGATGTATTTCAAGAAATACCTTCAAACTCAGGGCCTCTTTTGCTTGGCATCATTGGAAAATCAAAAGAAATCAGCCAAGACCTCAGAAACATATTGTAGACCTCCACAAGTCTGGTTCATCCTTGGGAGCAATTTCCAAACTCCTTAAGGTACCACGTTCATCTGAACAAGCAATAGTACACAAGTATAAACATCATGGGACCACGCAGCCATCATACCGCTCAGGAAGGAGAAGTGCTCTGTCTCCTAGAGATGAACATACTTTGGTGCAAAAAGTGTGAATCAATCACAGAACAACAGCAAAGGATCTTGTGAAGATGCTGGAGGAAACAGACACAAAAGTATCTATATCCACAGTAAAACGAGTCCTATATCGACATAACCTGAAAGGCCGCTCAGCATGGAAGAAGTCACTGCTCAAAAACCACCATAAAAAAGCCAGACTATGGTTTGCAATTGCATATGGGGACAAAGATCGTACTTTTTGGAGAAAAGTCCTCTGGTCTGATGAAACAAAAATAGAACTGTTTGGCCATAATGACCATCGTTACGTTTGGAGGAAAAAGAGGGATGCTTGCAAGCCGAAGAACACCATCCCAACCGTGAAGAACAGGGGGTGGCAGCATCATGTTGTGGGGGTGCTTTGCTGCAGGAGGGACTGGTGCCCTTCACAAAATAGATGGCTTCATGAGGATGAAAATTAGGTGGATATATTGACGGCAAGACGGTCAGGTAGCTAAAGCTTAGTTGCAGGGTAGCCTAGTGGTTAGAGCGTTGGACTAGTAACCGGAAGGTTGCAATTTCAAATCCCCGGTATTGGAGTGGCCATCACAAAGCTTTGACCTCAATCCTAAAGAAAATGTGTTGGCAGAACTGAAAAAGAGTGTGCGTGGAAGGAGGCCTACAAACCTGACTCAGTTACACCAGCTCTGTCAGGAGGAATAGGCCAAAATTCCCCCAACTTATTGTGGGAAGCTTGTAGAAGGCTACCCGAAACGTTTGACCCAAGTTAAACAATTTAAAGGCAACGCTACCAAATACTAATTGAGTGTATGTAAACGTCTGACTCACTGGGAATGTGATGAAAGAAATAAAAGCTGAAATAAGTCATTCTCTCTACTATTATTCTGACATTTCACATTCTTAAAATAAAGTGGTGGTCCTAACTGACCTAAGACGTGGAATTTTTACTAGGATTAATAAATGTCAGGATTTGTGAAAAACTTAATTTAAATGTATTTGGCTTTAGCGGTATGTCAACTTCCGACTTCAACTGTAAATGGTTAACTAATATGACCAATTTCCACTTGAAGCAGACATCCTATGTACCATCTCTGAATGTGCAAGACACAAGTTTAGCATTTTAGGCAGAAATCCTATTCAACATTTTAGTGTGCTCAAGATACCAATACATCTGTTATAGCCTAGTCTAGGAACTGTGAGCTACGAGTAGCCTGGCCCTACATAGTAAATGAACTATATGTAGCCAGGCAGTCTCAGTGTCAGCTATGATGATGATCTTCCTAAACGCAGGACTTCTGTTTGAGAGAGAAACACATACTTCACTCCGCAGGTCCTAACAGCACATACAGATAACTATATAGATAACTACAGGAAGTGTTTATACCTTTAGCAGATGGTTCTAGATGCTTCTGGTTACATGACTCTGTCTACACACCTGCAATCCCTCTTCTGTCAGATGCATAGGAATAATGATGGGTAGAACCTGTTGGAGATTAACCGTGGGTTCTAAGATAAGGCTTTATACTACAGAGAGGGGAGGAGGGATGGGGGGGGTGAGAGGGAGAGAGAGAGAGAGAGAGAGAGAGAGAGAGAGAGAGAGAGAGAGAGAGAGAGAGAGAGAGAGAGAGAGAGAGAATAGAGAAGAGTAACTATGAAAGTGGAGATGAGTTGCACAGTAGCCTGCTGACCTACAGATGTTGAGCTGCTGGGGAATGTTATTACTGGTACCTGACGTATCACCTTGACCCTGAGGAACCTGTCATGTGACGTCAAAACGTCAGTAGGCTATACCTGTATAGGCATCAGATCATGGAATAAACGCTGAGCGTGACAAAATGTATATCTCTGCCTGTTTATGAGTGCTCCAACCTGTTCACCAGGAATTTGTATTTTTTTGTAAAAGTTTTCTTTGGTAAACCCTATCACTAGATTACTGTCATTGTTGTTGAACACCCCCCTGGCTTCTTGTGTTTACTGAACTCTTAACTCCACGACTCCATATTTTGCTTCTCAATCCCATAATAGTTGTAGAATACACCGAACTAAGAAATGCTAACAACCTAATGACTGTAAACATGGCCTATTGTATTTGTGTTGATAGCGATGGTGAAAGGTGTCAGGTGGACTCTTTCAGTGTTTAATTTCTCAGCCGGCGTTGACGTCAACCCGTCTATTGTAAGCACAGTGCACAAGCATGCAGCAGCCACAGCAGGACTCTGGTCCACCCTGTGCATGCTGACTGTTAATATTCTCCCGAAACGATGTGTCAACCACCATAAAGAGGATAAACACGAAGCTAAACCACGCGACAGGCCAGGCGCACCACTTAGACAAATTGAACATTACTGTCATGATGGGGGAAACGTAAGCTAAGCTAGGAGGCTGACTTATAGTGTTTTGCACTGCAGAAGACGAGGATACAGGGGCTGAATGGATAACCATGGCAACAGCAGCAGGAGAAGCGGTGAGCAGCAGCTTACAGCAGCGATATAACCACTGAACACAGACAAGGCATCATACCTCCTTAGATCTGAAAGGCAAGGGTCGCTGTAGGTTGTGAAGCCAAAGCCTTGTGGATATTAGACAGTGGTGGACACTGGTTATTGCGTGGGGATTCGCAGCGCATCAGTGAGCAAGGTAAGGTTTGTTACATTGTAGCTAGCATCCTCATTGTCCATCACAGTGCAGTGGGACAGACAGAGAATATAATGGGCCGGCTGTTGCTTGCAGCTGTATTGTGAAACAGAATGTTTTGACAAGGTTGTAACACACCTGTCTGCTAAATTGTTGCCGACGCTCCAGCTCATAATTTAGTTGCGGTTAAAAGGTTGTTGAGTCTATAATAGCAGCGTTGGCTGTAACAGCATCACTAAAATTCCAACAAGAGAACGTTGTGTCTTCACGCACGCACTCACTCACGCACTCACTCACTCACTCACTCACTCACTCACTCACTCACTCACTCACTCACTCACTCACTCACTCACTCACACACACACACACACACACACGCATGCACACACACACATAGAGCAAATCATTTTATGGAAAACATTTGGCAAACCCCCATAGCTGCTTAGTGGAGGGCAGGTGCTTTGTCTGCTACACACTGCATGCAGCTGTCCGCTTGGGGAACAGTCTACTTTCCTAACACCTCAGCAGACCCCTACAGCAGATTCCTGAAGTGATAAAACAAGGATTTTCAGCTGACTTCAACCCACCCAGGTCCATCCGCTCCGGGCCAAATGTAGTCAGACCACATGGGACTTTCGTGTGAAGACAGCATTGACGTTTCACACAATCTGCTGTTAGACAGTTCTTATTCCACCTCCATCAACCCTCCAACCACTGTACCAACAGCCCCAACCGCTGTACCAACAGCCCCAACCGCTGTACCAACAGCACACAGGCCACAGCAATGTTATATTCCTTGGCTAGTTGGATGACTTGATGGGGTGAATTACTATGATATATTATATTAGAGCCTTTGGAGAAATGTTACACATTGTTATCAGCACAGAACAGAACTGCACGTTCAGTAAGTCACTGCAACCCTCACCCACTCTTCACCCTTCCAGAAATGTGTGTGTGACTGTGAACGAAACGAGTATTTCTACAGTAGCTAATGTCCTGAGAAGAAGTTGGCCCGGAGTTCACTATCACACCATTTACATAATCTTCTCTCTCCGTTACACAGTCAGTTAGACTCTCCCTGAATCACATATTTTTGCTCCAGCTCCCTTCCTTACTTGGTGCTTCATTCCTGGGGATTGTGACTTAAAAAAGCGGGTAGTTCACACATCTCATATAGCCTAGTTCCAGTCGGTGCATGGAGGGACAGATCAGTGTACAAGTTCGTAGAATGTATGCACACATGACTGTAAGTCGCTTTGGATAAAAGCGTCTGCTAAATGGCATATATTATATATTATTATAATCCTACTGCTATTCTTGTAGCTCAACAACACATTCAGGCTGATTTGTCTTTAAACCAAGAAAATAGCCATTTAATTTATTGTGTGGCATGGAGTATAAGGATACCAGTGTGCTGGAGTGTCTATTATGTGGGACGGTGTTGTTGTATTCCAGTGTGTTCGATTTATTTGTAGGGACGGTGTCTTTGCCTTTTATTCTAGTCTGCTTCATGAGATGGAGGTTCATTATGAAGTGAGTGTGTGAGATTCATTTCTTGTCATGTGACAGTGTTGTGTAAACATTCAGCCGGTTGTCATGACCCTCGACTGTCCTAGGATTACGTCTACGCTTGGCCAGTTGTCTCAGTTTTGACTCTCCAAATACGCACTCCAAATATAGGAAAGTAGCTACAGTAGGCTGCTATACTCTGAATAATGTCTGACCCTGAGATATTTGGTTATACTCTCAGAAGGGGAAAAATAGAAGATAGCCTACCTGCAGAGTGCAGGTAGGAAAGTCTGTGGTGAAAAATAACATTTGAATCCATATTATTATGCTGACCTTAATTTTTCTAGACTATTTCAGGTCTACGAACTACTTGTAGGCTAATGTACGAATACTACGAGTGTACTGGGGTTTGTCCTTATTTCAGTTATTGAAATGTCAGTCTATTTGCAAGCTGAACATACAAGCCAGGTCAGTGAGAGAAGAGCCAGGAGCTTGTTGTGCTTGCTGTGGTTGAGAGATTAGTGGTGACCAACTCAAGTCCCCCATAGAGCACTAGCATATAACCTGTAATAGCCTCATAGAGCCCCAGCCTCAGTACTGTAACCTGTAATAACCTCATAGAGCCCCAGCCTCAGCACTGTAACCTGTAATAGCCTCATAGAGCCCCAGCCTCAGTACTGTAACCTGTAATAGCCTCATAGAGCCCCAGCCTCAGTACTGTAACCTGTAATAGCCTCATAGAGCCCCAGCTTCAGTACTGTAACCTGTAATAGCCTCATAGAGCCCCAGCCTCAGCACTGTAACCTGTAATAGCCTCATAGAGCTCCAGCCTCAGTACTGTAACCTGTAATAGCCTCATAGAGCCCCAGCCTCAGCACTGTAACCTGTAATAACCTCATAGAGCCCCAGCCTCAGTACTGTAACCTGTAATAACCTCATAGAGCCCCAGCCTCAGTACTGTAACCTGTAATAATCTCATAGAGCCCCAGCCTCAGTACTGTAATCTGTAATAACCTCATAGAGCCCCAGCCTCAGCACTGTAACCTGTAATAGCCTCATAGAGCCCCAGCCTCAGCACTGTAACCTGTAATAGCCTCATAGAGCCCCAGCCTCAGCACCGTAACCTGTAATAGCCTCATAGAGCCCCAGCCTCAGCACTGTAACCTGTAATAGCCTCATAGAGCCCCAGCCTCAGCACTGTAACTTGTAATAGCCTCATAGAGCCCCAGCCTCAGCAGTGTAACCTGTAATAGCCTCATAGAGCCCCAGCCTCAGCACTGTAACCTGTAATAGCCTTATAGAGCTTCAACCTCAGCACTGTAACCTGTAATAGCCTCATAGAGCTTCAGCCTCAGTAGTGTAACCTGTAATAGCCTCATAGAGCCCCAGTCTCTGTACTGTAACCTGTAATAGCCTCATAGAGCCCCAGCCTCAGCACTGTAACCTGTAATAGCTTCATAGAGCCCCAGCCTCAGCACTGTAACCTGTAATAGCCTCATAGAGCCCCAGCCTCAGTAGTGTAACCTGTAATAGCCTCATAGAGCCCCAGCCTCAGTAGTGTAACCTGTAATAGCCTCATAGAGCCCCAGGCTCAGCAATGTAACCTGTAATAGCATTATAGAGCTTCAACCTCAGCACTGTAACCTGTAATAGCCTCATAGAGCCCCAGTCTCTGTACTGTAACCTGTAATAGCCTCATAGAGATTCAGCCTCAGCACTGTAACCTGTAATAGCCTCATAGAGCTTCAACCTCAGCACTGTAACCTGTAATAACCTCATATAGCTTCAGCCTCAGCACTGTAACCTGTAATAGCCTTATAGAGCTTCAACCTCAGCACTGTAACCTGTAATAGCCTCATAGAGCTTCAACCTCAGCACTGTAACCTGTAATAGCCTCATAGAGCTTCAACCTCAACACTGTAACCTGTAATAGCCTCATAGAGCCCCAGCCTCAGTAGTGTAACCTGTAATAGCCTCATAGAGCCCCAGCCTCAGTAGTGTTATAATACTCTGCATTAAATAGTAATCTGAAAGTGTGTCTTTAACCCAAGCAGGTGGCACTTTGTCATGATTAGGGTTTAATGATTTTTACCTGCAGGCTCAACAGAACGGCAGAATATGGCCACAAGCAGCAGCACATTAAAGGGTCTATTGTAATTGGACTTCAGAGCATCCCCATCAGCTACTAGCATGGTAAATGGTGAAGAGCATTTTAGGGCTGAACCCATTTAGTCGACTGGTCCATTGTTTGACCAATAGGCTGTAGATGGACCGAGATGACTTTAGTCAAGCGGTGACAAATAAAAACATGAACATCATGCCACACAAGACACCTGTCTTATTGGTGCTTGTCTGAGTGGACTGATCCATTTGGAGGCTGTGGGGATGGCACAGTCCATCAGTCTGACATGTGGTACTGAAATTCTATATGGTTAAATTATGTAAGAACAATGGTGCAACGCGAAGACAAATGATACTATTTTAAAGCAAATGCACTTTCTCCTGCGTCGGATAGTGGTTGCTGTCCGCGGTTCTGAAACACACCAGTGCACTGTTGAATTGGCACCTTTTCCTCGACCATGTTGCTATGTGCATAATAGCAAAGTTCACCAGCATATCGGGCTTGAGAGCGGATGCAGCAGCAGAGTGCGGAGACGAGAAAAAAGCCCTTGTCTTATTGCCTAAGCAAAGTGGGTAGAGAGGAAACCACACAATGAAACCCCATAGCATAGGATATGCTATAGGTCAGGTCCTATTGGTCACGTGCATCCGATGCATTCATGTGTCACATAAAGAGAGCGAGGGTTGAGGGAATAGGGAATGTTTTTGGTCACAGAATGGCTGTAATTATGTTGCAGCTTCAGCAACATGGACAGTGTGATAAACACATTGATGTTCTGTTGTGGTCGCTGCAGCAGGGAGAAGAGAGAGGCAACGGGTGTTTGTCACAGTCACTTGCTGTCTTTTTTTAACACGGCGCAGCAAGTCTGAGGCCGGTCTGGCACAATCAAATCAATTGCTGGTCAGACTCCCTCTAGTCATCTGTGTGTCTTAATTATTTAACCAAACAGTGTGCTTAAAGCATCAGATAAGCTTAGTGAATCGAGTTGATTTGATTAAAACTCATAGGATGTGTATATATATGTGGAAAAATACACGTTTAAAAATTCAGACCAATCGATTGGTCGACAGAGCAGAAGACTCTTGGTCGACCAAGATTTCTTTTAGTCGGGGACAGACCTAGAACATATCATACTGGACAACAATCTCCAGGTCTTAGTATTCTGTCTAGACTTCATCTGTCTTAACACTTGAACTACATTTTAAGTGAAGGTCTCTTTGAATCACAGAGGATCTTTTCTGGCTTATCTTGTACATACAGTAAGCGTCATTTAACTGACTATAGAGAACATTTTGATTAAACTGAGAGACAAAGCCACAGCAGTTGACCCAGCCTGAGACAATGTATAGCTGGAGCAGTGTAGGTCAGGGACAATGTGTAGCTGGAGCAGGGTAGGTCAGGGACAATGTGTAGCTGGAGCAGTGTAGGTCAGGGACAATGTGTAGCTGGAGAAGTGTAGGTCAGGGACAATGTGTAGCTGGAGCAGTGTAGGTCAGGGACAATGTGTAGCTGGAGCAGTGTAGGTCAGGGACAATGTGTAGCTGGAGCAGTGTAGGTCAGGGACAATGTGTAGCTGGAGCAGTGTAGGTCAGGGACAATGTGTAGCTGGATCAGTGTACTGTAGGTCAAGGGACAATGTGTAGCTGGAGCAGTGTAGGTCAGGGACAATGTGTAGCTGGATCAGTGTACTGTAGGTCAGGGACAATGTGTAGCTGGAGCAGTGTAGGTCAGGGACAATGTGTAGCTGGATCAGTGTAGTGTAGGTAAGGGACAATGTGTAGCTGGAGCAGTGTAGTGTAGGTCAGGGACAATGTGTAGCTGGAGCAGTGTAGGTCAGGGACAATGTGTAGCTGGAGCAGTGTAGTGTAGGTCAGGGACAATGTGTAGCTGGATCAGTGTACTGTAGGTCAGGGACAATGTGTAGCTGGAGCAGTGTAGGTCAGGGACAATGTGTAGCTGGATCAGTGTAGTGTAGGTCAGGGACAATATGTTGCTGGAGCAGTGTAGTGTAGGTCAGGGACAATGTGTAGCTGGAGCAGTGTAGTGTAGGTCAGGGTCAATGTGTAGCTGGAGCAGTGTAGTGTAGGTCAGGGACAATGTGTAGCTGGAGCAGTGTAGGTCAGGGACAATGTGTAGCTGGATCAGTGTAGTGTAGGTCAGGGACAATATGTTGCTGGAGCAGTGTAGTGTAGGTCAGGGACAATGTGTAGCTGGAGCAGTGTAGTGTAGGTCAGGGTCAATGTGTAGCTGGAGCAGTGTAGTGTAGGTCAGGGACAATGTGTAGCTGGAGCAGTGTACGTCAGGGACAATGTGTAGCTGGACCAGTGTAGTGTAGGTCAGGGACAATGTGTAGCTGGAGCAGTGTTACTGTAGGTCAGGGACAATGTGTAGCTGGAGCAGTGTAGGTCAGGGACAATGTGTAGCTGGATCAGTGTAGTGTAGGTCAGGGACAATATGTTGCTGGAGCAGTGTAGTGTAGGTCAGGGACAATGTGTAGCTGGAGCAGTGTAGTGTAGGTCAGGGTCAATGTGTAGCTGGAGCAGTGTAGTGTAGGTCAGGGACAATGTGTAGCTGGATCAGTGTACTGTAGGTCAGGGACAATGTGTAGCTGGAGCAGTGTAGGTCAGGGACAATGTGTTGCTGGAGCAGTGTAGTGTAGGTCAGGGACAATGTGTAGCTGGAGCAGTGTAGTGTAGGTCAGGGTCAATGTGTAGCTGGAGCAGTGTAGTGTAGGTCAGGGACAATGTGTAGCTGGAGCAGTGTAGGTCAGGGACAATGTGTAGCTGGATCAGTGTAGTGTAGGTCAGGGACAATATGTTGCTGGAGCAGTGTAGTGTAGGTCAGGGACAATGTGTAGCTGGAGCAGTGTAGTGTAGGTCAGGGTCAATGTGTAGCTGGAGCAGTGTAGTGTAGGTCAGGGACAATGTGTAGCTGGAGCAGTGTAGGTCAGGGACAATGTGTAGCTGGACCAGTGTAGTGTAGGTCAGGGACAATGTGTAGCTGGAGCAGTGTTACTGTAGGTCAGGGACAATGTGTAGCTGGAGCAGTGTAGGTCAGGGACAATGTGTAGCTGGATCAGTGTAGTGTAGGTCAGGGACAATATGTTGCTGGAGCAGTGTAGTGTAGGTCAGGGACAATGTGTAGCTGGAGCAGTGTAGGTCAGGGACAATGTGTAGCTGGAGCAGTGTAGTGTAGGTCAGGGACAATGTGTAGCTGGATCAGTGTACTGTAGGTCAGGGACAATGTGTAGCTGGAGCAGTGTAGGTCAGGGACAATGTGTAGCTGGATCAGTGTAGTGTAGGTCAGGGACAATATGTTGCTGGAGCAGTGTAGTGTAGGTCAGGGACAATGTGTAGCTGGAGCAGTGTAGTGTAGGTCAGGGTCAATGTGTAGCTGGAGCAGTGTAGTGTAGGTCAGGGACAATGTGTAGCTGGAGCAGTGTAGGTCAGGGACAATGTGTAGCTGGACCAGTGTAGTGTAGGTCAGGGACAATGTGTAGCTGGAGCAGTGTTACTGTAGGTCAGGGACAATGTGTAGCTGGAGCAGTGTAGGTCAGGGACAATGTGTAGCTGGATCAGTGTAGTGTAGGTCAGGGACAATATGTTGCTGGAGCAGTGTAGTGTAGGTCAGGGACAATGTGTAGCTGGAGCAGTGTAGTGTAGGTCAGGGTCAATGTGTAGCTGGAGCAGTGTAGTGTAGGTCAGGGACAATGTGTAGCTGGAGCAGTGTAGGTCAGGGACAATGTGTAGCTGGACCAGTGTAGTGTAGGTCAGGGACAATGTGTAGCTGGAGCAGTGTTACTGTAGGTCAGGGACAATGTGTAGCTGGAGCAGTGTAGGTCAGGGACAATGTGTAGCTGGATCAGTGTAGTGTAGGTCAGGGACAATATGTTGCTGGAGCAGTGTAGTGTAGGTCAGGGACAATGTGTAGCTGGAGCAGTGTAGTGTAGGTCAGGGTCAATGTGTAGCTGGAGCAGTGTAGTGTAGGTCAGGGACAATGTGTAGCTGGAGCAGTGTAGGTCAGGGACAATGTGTAGCTGGACCAGTGTAGTGTAGGTCAGGGACAATGTGTAGCTGGAGCAGTGTTACTGTAGGTCAGGGACATTTAGCAGCATCTATTAAATTCTGTGGTTCAATGCCATTCATTCAGCATGTGGATTCTTTGTTACCAGGCTGGTACACTGTGCAATCAGCCCCACACATCTCTTCTATTGCTATGACTAACCCACTACTGTACATTCAGCAGGCTTCTTAACGTCAATAGTCAACTTTGAAATGGAAGCTGATGGCTCAACAGAGTAGTAGAGACGAGATGGTAAGGTCCATTTTTTCATTATCATCCTCCTCCTCATTGTCATCCTTCCTCTCATCCTCATCATGATCAGCGCAGGCAGACACCCTCAGTAGAAGTAAGGGAATTATTGCAAACATGTAATACCCTTGAAACTGTTTGTGTATCACAGAGATCCTGTCAAAGTTCTATGTAAATCTATGGTCTGGAGATACTGTGCCTGTGACCTATTTACATTCAACTATTGATCAACTTCTGCCTCGGTTGATTAGCAGGGGAGATAATGCAGCCTCTGCCATATACAGTACTTCTGTTGACAGTCAGCATGATCTAGCGGTTACCCTGGGGTTGTGTGTGTGTGTGTGTGTGTGTGACAGCGAGAACCAGTGAGAGAGAGAGAGATTGACTGATATGCAACCTCCTGTGTTTCTGTAAGGCACACAGTGTTCAGTCCCAGCTGTAGCCTGTATATGTCCCAGACAGAGAGATGAAAATGCAGAGCTCCTGCTTTTGACTCAATGTGAGACAACTGACAACAGCTGACTAGAACTGGGCTCAAGTGAGACTTGGGAAAATGTTGACTAAGCCAAATAAATTACGCCTTTTCCATTGTGTAATACACTTTAGACAAAATAATGTAGAATACAGCACTGATGTAGAATACAGCACTGATGAACAATACAACACTGATGAACAATACAACACTGATGAACAATACAACACTGATGTACAATACAGCACTGATGAACAATACAACACTGATGAACAATACAACACTGATGTACAATACAGCACTGATGAACAATACAACACTGATGTACAATACAACACTGATGAACAATACAACACTGATGAACAATACAACACTGATGTACAATACAGCACTGATGAACAATACAACACTGATGTACAATACAGCACTGATGAACAATACAACACTGATGAACAATACAACACTGATGTACAATACAGCACTGATGAACAATACAACACTGATGAACAATACAACACTGATGAACAATACAACACTGATGAACAATACAACACTGATGAACAATACAACACTGATGTACAATACAGCACTGATGAACAATACAACACTGATGAACATTACAACACTGATGAACAATACAACACTGATGAACAATACAACACTGACGAACAATACAACACTAATGTACAATACAGCACTGATGAACAATACAATACTGATGAACAATACAACACTGATGAACAATACAACACTGATGAACAATACAACACTGATGTACAATACAGCACTGATGAACAATACAACACTGATGTACAATACAACACTGATGAACAATACAACACTGATGAACAATACAACACTGATGAACAATACAACACTGATGAACAATACAACACTGATGAACAATACAACACTGATGAACAATACAACACTGATGTACAATACAGCACTGATGAACAATACAACACTGATGTACAATACAGCACTGATGAACAATACAACACTGATGAACAATACAACACTGATGTACAATACAGCACTGATGAACAATACAACATTGATGAACAATACAGCACTGATGAACAATACAACACTGATGTACAATACAATACTGATGAACAATACAACACTGATGAACAATACAACACTGATGTACAATACAGCACTGATGAACAATACAACACTGATGAACAATACAACACTGATGAACAATACAACACTAATGTACAATACAGCACTGATGAACAATACAACACTGATGAACAATACAACACTGATGAACAATACAACACTGATGAACAATACAACACTGATGTACAATACAACACTGATGAACAATACAACACTGATGAACAATACAACACTAATGTACAATACAGCACTGATGAACAATACAACACTGATGAACTATACAACACTGATGAACAATACAACACTGATGAACAATACAACACTGATGTACAATACAGCACTGATGAACAATACAAAACTGATGAACAATACAACACTGATGTACAATACAACACTGATGAACAATACAGCACTGATGAACAATACAACACTGATGAACAATACAACACTGATGAACAATACAACACTGATGAACAATACAACACTGATGAACAATACAACACTGATGTACAATACAGCATACTTTACACAGCAGCAAAATATCCTCCACATATTCTCTCTCCACCAGCTGTTCAAGGCTGCTGGGTCAAGGCTCTGTGTCAGGACAGGTCACTGTTAATATGACCCACGGACCGACAGCACAAACCTTAGTTCCCTACCATAACCTTTATTAAAGTAGCCAGTTTGGGCAGGGGTGTGTGTGTGTGTGTGTGTGTGTGTGTGTGTGTGTGTGTGTGTGTGTGTGTGTGTGTGTGTGTGTGTGTGTGTGTGTGTGTGTGTGTGTGTGTGTGTGTGTGTGTGTGTGTGTGTGTGTGCGTGTGCGTGCGCGTGCGCGTGTGTGTGTGTGTGTGTGTGTGTGTGTGTGTGTGTGTGTGTGTGTGTGTGTGTGTGTGTGTGTGTGTGCGTATGTGTGTGTGCGTATGTGTGTGTGCCTGCCCCCTCACATGTTCATGTAACACAATAAGTCATGTCAGCAGAAGGCAGCTATCTTCCTTCCATTTAGCTGGTTTTCAACAGCAATGGGATAATGGACCACACAGTGGTGGAGAACGAGGCTTTGTTATTGTGTTTCTCTTGCTTACTTCTGCGTAGTTGCTTTACGGCGTCAAATTATTGTTATGATCCGTTATCCCTTTGTTTTCATGTGTCTGTGAAGCTAGAACAGTCTAATGTGGACAAACAGCTTTTTGAAGTAGATTTGAGTGCAGATCATGTCACATAGCAAATGTGATGCTTAGTTTACTGTCCTACAGGCACGGCTATGCTGTTGTTTCATTGGCTCAGTTGGTAGAGCATGGAGCTCGCACTGTCAGTGTTGTGGGTTCCATTCCCGTGGGCCATCTACAGTATATTTCAAATGTATCATCTGTTAAATGGCATATATTATTTGATTTGGAAGAGTTATTAAATGGAGATCAAACAAGCTCAATTATCAACTTTTGAATAACTGTGACTCGTTAGTAGAGGTTTAGCATGTCAGCCTCTGGGCTTTAAATCTGAATTAAAACAGGCAATAAACACAACGGCTACTATGTTACTATAGTAACTGTAGCAGTGCGGCAACGGTAACAGTGCGGTAACAATCTTACCCATGCTATTGCCAACTACCTCTACTACTATCATGATAGAAGGCACTCATTAGTACTCATTAGAAGAAGGCTAGAATTCTTTATTCGTGACTGTGAAATATGTGGTTGTTTTAAGTTGAACGCACTGACTGTAAATCGCTCTGGATGAGAGCGTCTGCTAAATGACCAGCATGTACATGTCTTAAAGAACACAGACTTCAACATGATATTGTGAGTCAACACTTTCCATCCCATCAATTTAGAACCGTTTTCTAAAACTTCATCGCGGGTGTCTCTCTCTCCATTCCTCTCAATGTTTCATGCTGAGGTTTTGTGCAGTCTGTTGAGTGTTGGCTCTGTGAATAGCTCCCTGGGAGATGGAAGGACCAAGGCAAACGCTTCCTGAATGACTCATTGTTTGTCTAATTAGAAACCATGGTGGAGGAGTGTGCGTGTGTGTGTGTGTGTGTGTGTGTGTGTGTGTGTGTGTGTGTGTGTGTGTGTGTGTGTGTGTGTGTGTGTGTGTGTGTGTGTGTGTGTGTGTGTGTGTGTGTGTGTGTGTGTGTGTGTGTGTGTGTGTGTGTGTGTGTGTGTGTGTGTGTGTGTGTGTGTGTGTGTAGAGGTGCTTCTATATCCAGTCTGGGGTTACCTCCCTAAATGCCAGTGTGCTTCTCACTATGAGGCCTCCGGAGGACAACAGAGTCATAGAGGCACTACAGTGAAGAAGACAAGTGACAGTGTTCAATGATTAGATGATAAACGTCACGGTTTGATTCGATTTTGATTCCTTGTGAATGCCTTTTTTTGTATTTGTTTTGTATGAAAGGATGCTTCGTTGGCCATGAATTCACTGAATCATGAAGGTGCTAATGGCTTTGTCACTTCAATCATAAAACAATGGGGGTATTGCAATAGAGCATTTTCCAGTGTGCTCCTCACACTGCATACAGTATGCATCCAGATGTGTCTATTGGGACTCCATTTTTACCCATCTTATATCGATGGATATATTCTCTTTCCTCTCTGCAGGGAATGACCTGGAACGTATCATGTCTGAAGTACAGGGGACGTTGGAGTTTTCTGTAGAGCTGAACAAGTTTCACAATGTGGATCTCTTCCAGAGAGGGTGAGTTTAATGGAGGTGGACCGGTGAACCCCGCTCCTGGGATGAGTAAACTTACCCTGAGACCTGAAGACTGCCCAAGCTAATCATTAGGCTTTAGCTCAGCGGGCAAACACACTCCTGTGGCATGTAGGAAACTTGGGTTGAAACAGTCTCCACCTGTATCTCTGGCTGCTTCATAGTTCATATTAATTCCCACTGACAGTCTCCACCTGTATCTCTGGCTGCTTCACTTAATACCCACTGACAGTCTCCACCTGAATCTCTGGGTGCTTCACTTAATACCCACTGTATCTCTGGCTGCTTCATAGTTCATATTAATACCCACTGACAGTCTCCACCTGTATGTCTGGTTGCTTCACTTAATACCCACTGTATCGCTGGCTGCTTCACTTAATACCCACTGACAGTTTCCACCTGTATCTCTGGCTGCTTCATAGTTCATATTAATTCCCACTGACAGTCTCCACCTGTATCTCTGGCTGCTTCACTTAATACCCACTGTATCGCTGGCTGCTTCACTTAATACCCACTGACAGTTTCCACCTGTATCTCTGGCTGCTTCATAGTTCATATTAATTCCCACTGACAGTCTCCATCTGAATCTGGCTGCTTCATAGTTCATATTAATTCCCACTGACAGTCTCCACCTGTATCTCTGGCTGCTTCATAGTTCATATTAATACCCACTGACAGTCTCCACCTGTATCTCTGGCTGCTTCACTTAATACCCACTGACAGTCTCCACCTGTATATCTGGCTGCTTCACTTAATACCCACTGACAGTCTCCACCTGTATCTCTGGCTGCTTTATAGTTCATATTAATACCCACTGACAGTATCCACCTGTATCTCTGGCTGCTTCATAGTTCATATTAATACCCACTAACAGTCTCCACCTGAATCTCTGGGTGCTTCACTTAATACCCACTGTATCTCTGGCTGCTTCATAGTTCATATTAATACCCACTGACAGTCTCCACCTGTATGTCTGGTTGCTTCACTTAATAGCCACTGACAGTTTCCACCTGTATCTCTGGCTGCTTCATAGTTCATATTAATTCCCACTGACAGTCTCCACCTGTATCTCTGGCTGCTTCACTTAATACCCACTGTATCTCTGGCTGCTTCATAGTTCATATTAATTCCCACTGACAGTCTCCATCTGAATCTGGCTGCTTCATAGTTCATATTAATTCCCACTGACAGTCTCCACCTGTATCTCTGGCTGCTTCATAGTTCATATTAATACGCACTGACAGTCTCCACCTGTAGCTCTGGCTGCTTCATAGTTAATATTAATACCCACTAACAGTCTCCACCTGTATCTCTGGCTGCTTCACTTAATACCCACTGACCACCTCCATCTGTAGCTCTGGCTGCTTCATAGTTAATATTAATACCCACTAACAGTCTCCACCTGTATATCTGGCTGCTTCACTTAATACCCACTGACAGTTTCCACCTGTAGCTCTGGCTGCTTCATAGTTAATATTAATACCCACTGACAGTCTCCACCTGTATCTCTGGCTGCTTCATAGTTCATATTAATTCCCACTGACAGTCTCCACCTGTATCTCTGGCTGCTTCACTTAATGCCCACTGACAGTCTCCACCTGTATCTCTGGCTGCTTCACTTAATACCCACTGACAGTCTCCACCTGTATCTCTGGCTGCTTCATAGTTCATATTAATACCCACTGACAGTATCCACCTGTATCTCTGGCTGCTTCATAGTTCATATTAATACCCACTGACAGTCTCCACCTGCATATCTGGCTGCTTCACTTAATACCCACTGATGGTCTCCACCTGTATCTCTGGCTGCTTCACTTAATACTCACTGCCAGTCTCCACCTGTAGCTCTGGCTGCTTCATAGTTAATATTAATACCCACTAACAGTCTCCACCTGTATCTCTGGCTGCTTCAGTTAATACCCACTGACAGTCTCCATCTGTAGCTCTGGCTGCTTCATAGTTAATATTAATACCCACTAACAGTCTCCACCTGTATCTCTGGCTGCTTCATAGTTAATATTAATACCCACTGACAGTCTCCACCTGTAGCTCTGGCTGCTTCATAGTTAATATTAATACCCACTAACAGTCTCCACCTGTATCTCTGGCTGCTTCATAGTTCATATTAATACCCACTGACAGTCTCCACCTGTATGTCTGGCTGCTTCACTTAATACCCACTGACAGTCTCCACCTGTATCTCTGGCTGCTTCACTTAATACCCACTGACAGTCTCCACCTGTATCTCTGGCTGCTTCACTTAATACCCACTGACAGTCTCCAACTGTAGCTCTGGCTGCTTCATAGTTAATATTAATACCCACTAACAGTCTCCACCTGTATCTCTGACTGCTTCACTTAATACCCACTGACAGTCTCCATCTGTAGCTCTGGCTGCTTCATAGTTAATATTAATACCCACTAACAGTCTCCACCTGTATCTCTGGCTGCTTCACTTAATACCCACTGACAGTTTCCACCTGTAGCTCTGGCTGCTTCATAGTTCATATTAATACCCACTGACAGTCTCCACCTGTATCTCTGGCTGCTTCATAGTTCATATTAATACCCACTAACTGTCTCCACCTGTATGTCTGGTTGCTTCACTTAATACCCACTGACAGTTTCCACCTGTATCTCTGGCTGCTTCATAGTTCATATTAATACCCACTAACAGTCTCCACCTGTATCTCTGGCTGCTTCACTTAATACCCACTGTCAGTGGGTATTAATATTAACTATGAAACAGCCAGAGCTACAGGTGGAAACTGTCAGTGGGCATTAAGTGAAGCAGCCAGAGATACAGGTGGAGATTGTTAGTGGTTATTAATATTAACTATGAAGCAGCCAGAGCTACAGGTGGAGACTGTCAGTGGGTATTAAGTGAAGCAGCCAGAGATACAGTTGGAGACTGTTAGTGGGTATTAAGTGAAGCAGCCAGACATACAGGTGGAGACTGTTAGTGGGTATTAATATGAACTATGAAGCAGCCAGAGATACAGGTGGAAACTGTCAGTCTACATTGGGAATGGGGTGCTATCTGGGACACAGACACGGGGTAGAATAGGGTCAGATTATAACCGGGCATCTGGCTAGCCTGTGGGATGTGACTCTGGCAGACTGAATGGCCAGCTTTACCCAGATTATATTTTCCTGGCTCCAAACAGGACAGGGAGGCCTCAAGCTTTTGGCCAAATATAATCCTGCTTAGCTGAGCCTGAGTGCACTAATATATTTGTTCTTATGCATGTTTCCCCCCAGAACAGCAACATGGAGGAAGTAGGTCTGATCGGAGGACAGAACAGAGGGAGAGAGAGTCAAAGACTCCTGTCCAAGTGACTGCTTGTGTAAAGAAAACACAGTCATTGGCTATTGTGAGATAAGGAGAAATGTACAAAGAAAGACCATTAGGTTAAACATCTATGCAAGTCTTATATACAGCCCTGAAAAAGCTATTCCCATGTATGTTTTATACAAACCCTATAGAAGAGTGATTGTATTAAACAAAAGTCTGTGTTTGATGTTTTAAACCAGGAGAGGGTGATAAGAGCAGCACAGGCCTTTTAGTTGAGCTGAGCGGATGGCGAATTAGTCACGTCTAACGTTGCTCTTGATGCTCTAATCAGGTTTGATTGATAATCCTGGCTGTAGTTTCTAGGAGCATGCCCATTTGAAGTCCATTTCAATCACAGTGTGTGATACCCAGAATGCACTTCTTCAACCACGAAGCATCTGTTTCTGACGTTCTAACTAGTACAATTAATGAATGTTTGCTCTTTTGTTTTTATTGGAAACGTGCTCATATGTCAATGATCTAGTGCATGATATCAGGACAAACTACAGGTATACTGTATGTCATTCATATCTCTTTCTCTCTGCTGTCTTTTTCCCACAATACACTCTAACCATAACATGTTCTACAATGGGTTTCACACAGTCGTGCTGTGATCTGCCTTGAACCTTTTTCGTAGCTAAGTCTATATCCTTATTTATCAACTTCCAAAACCTTTTCCCTGCTTTTCACTGTCACGCCTCCGTTTCCCAGAGGCGGTCGCTTGCTAAAACCCTGATGGTACCATGTCTGTTCACAGCTAGGCTCTGGTCTCTTCCATCGTCTTCTGATGGGTCTCAAATCCAATTATATTTGTCACATGCGCCGAATACAACAGGTGTAGGCCTTACAGTGAAATGCTTACATACAAACCCTTAACCAACAATGCTTTAAAAAGTTAAGAAGAAAAATGTGTTAAGTAAAAAATAGATAAATAGTTTTAAAAAAATAAATAAAATAAAAGTAACAAATAATTAAAGAGCAGCACTAAAATAACAATAGCAATAGCAAGGCTATATACAGGGTGTACCAGTACCGGTTAGTCGAGGGATTTGAGGTAATATGTACATGTAAGTAGAGTTAAAGTGACCATGCAAAGATAATAAACAGAGAGTAGCAGCAGCGTAAAAAAGGACTCTGGGTAGCCCTTTGATTAGCTGTTCAGGAGTCTCATGGCTTGGCGGTAGAAGCTGTTAAGAAGCCTTTTGGACCTAGACTTGGCGCTCCGGTACCGCTTGCTGCTTGCGGTAGCAGAGAGAACAGTCTATGACTAGGGTGGCTGGAGTCTGACAATTCTTAGGGCCTTCCTCTGACACTGCCTGGTATAGAGGTCCTGGATGGCAGGAAGCTTGGTCCCAGTGATATACTGGGCTGTCCACACTACCCTCTGTAGTTCCTTGCGGTCAGAGGTCGAGCAGTTGCCATACCAGGCAGTGATGCAACCAGTGATGCTCTCGATGATGCAGCTGTAGAACCTTTTGAGGATCTGAGGACCCATGCCAAATCTTTTCAGTCTCCTGAGGGGGTATAGGCTTTGTCGTTCCCTCTTCACGACTGCCTTAGTGTGTTTGGACCATGTTAGTTTGTTGGTGATGTAGACACGAAGGAACTTAAAGCTCTGAAACCTGCTCTACTTCAGTCCTGTCGGTGAGAATGGGGGCATGCTCAGTCCTCCTTTTCCTGTAGTCCACAATCATCTCCTTTGTCTTGATCACATTGAGGGAGAGGTTGTTGTCCTGGCACCACACGGGCAGGTCTCTGACCTCATCCCTATAGGCTGTCTCATCATTGTTTGTGATCAGGCCTACCAGTGTTGTGTCATTGGCAAACTTAATAATGGTGTTGGAGTCGTGCCTGGCCATGCAGTCATGAGTGAACAGGGAGTAGAGGAGGGGACTGAGCACGCACCCCTGAGGGGCCCCGGGTTGAGGATCAGCGTGGTGGATGTGTTGTTACCTACCCTTACCACCTGGGGGTGTCCAGTCTGGAAGTCCAGGATCCAGTTGCAGAGGGAGGTGTTTAGTCCCAGGGTCCTTAGCTTAGTGATGAGCTTGGAGGGCACTATGGTGTTGAACACTGAGCTGTAGTCGATGAATAGCATTCTCACATAGGTGTTCATTTTGTCCAGGTGGGAAAGTGCAATTGCAGGGGACACAATGTGTTTTTACACAGAACCACATCCATTCACACTCCAATACTGAAAGTGATCTTTGAAAGATACGCGTTTCACTGCACTTTTCATACCTACCCCTATCTTTTTTTTTACGAAGGAATGCTGTATGTCAGCATTTACAGGATGATAATAGTATGCATGTGGCAATTCCAAATGATAGTATTGGGGATGTAGTATCAGTTTGATCATCTATTGTTCAGAGCTCTACTACCGTTGACCTTCAAGCACAGACAGCAGCAGACTCCACTGAATGGTGCATTACGATGAGTCATTTCTTATTTATTTGCCATTTTATCCGGTCCTCATTAATAATGAAGGTACATTTGTACAATTCCTTAGCAGCTGTGTTTAACATGACAGTGCTAGCCCCGGGTCTGTTGTCATGGAAAGCAGCAGTTCTTTCCATTCCATTATGGACATTGATTACATATGCTATAGTGTGTGTGTGTGGTATGCTTAGTGATGCGTAGCACCGGTATGTGTGTATTAGCTATTTGAGGATGCCGTATCTTAATTTGATCCTCCTGTTGTTGAAGGAATTTTCCTGCACGGCAGGTAATGCAAACTTGTAGTGTATTTGAGGCTTAAAAAAGGCTTCTACAGTTTGTAATTTCCACTTTAAAATGTCAGACTTGATTTGCCCTAATAAAAAATGAATCGACCCCTACAAAAGATGTCCATTAATTATAATCCACATAATAATTCACAGTTCCTGTTGCTGCAGGTATATTGTTCTGCTGTAGCAAACTGGCTCAAAATGAATATCCTACATCTGTGTAGCAACTGAATGTATTGCATGGTTTTCTCCCTCCAGATTCTACCAGGTCCGAGCAGGTCTGAAGGTCTCTCCTCGTGTACCACACAGGTTGATAGCGACAACACCAGGGAATACAGGTAATGTTCTCACATTGAGTTAAATCTGAATAATGTTGGGTGTTTTTAATGGATTGTTTGTACTTTGAAGCAGCAGTATGTTTTCCATTTGCCATAGATTGGGCCAGGAGTTTTTTCCTGAGCAGATTCTGGTCAGGTCATGCTGAAATATACATAGATGCCATAGAACAGTTTCTTAGTTTTACAGATACTAATTCCCACATAAATGTACATCACTGATTCCAGCAATGGGCAGGTGGGCTAGACCCACACCAGCTTGTAGCATACCGAGACTTCTATACAGGTAGTTTGAGTTCATGCATAACATACCAGTGGTTGGGACACTGTGTCTATGCAGTCTGTTAGGCCAGGGACTGTTGTGGGTTGAGTGTGAGATGACAATGCTTGTCTGGTTACCCTGCTACATGATTACATTCATCTTCTGTGATCCACATTCTTAGCCACAATGACACACATGCTGAAGTACAGTTTCCTTTGATGTTTCTGAAAACAACACCTGCTTTTTATTGCATTTGGCCACTGAAACCATAGTGTATGGGAACAGTAGTGTGTTGCTGGTGTGCTGTGTTGGAGCCTTGGTCTTGTCTTTGTATCAGGGGGCCCGACGTTTTGGAGGAATGAAGTCTGTGCCACATGCTGTTTGTATGGCCCATATTATTCATGTCTCTGATGTGTTATACCATCTGGTTAGGCCTCATACAACAGGCCACCATTAGCACCTAACTATGGGTGCTTCAGGGATGCATAATGTGCAGGAATCGGAGACAGCCATGAAAACGGCCTATCTTTGTCTTAGAGGTGTGAAACCAAAAGGTTTATTGAACATCATCGTTTCGACTAATGATTTAAACAGTGCAAGTGTCACAGCTGCCTTTAACACATGCACATTTGTTTTGTATTGCATTGAGTTTTGATGTAGACTACGCATGTTCTGCACCGGAGAAAGTAGGCCCGCTCTTCCCGAGAAGATACAGTCCCACAGAAAGAGACGGGGCAAAGTTCCCATTGCCACCGAGTGTCTCCTGCCTGTCTTACAATCGGGTTTAGGGGTGTGTACGTATTCACAAGAAGATCAAAGGCTTTTGTTGTAACATGACAGAGTTGAATGACGAGTTACAACAGAGGACATCTGGCATTGGACACACCAACAGAGAAGTAACAGTGTGTTACTTCTCGCTGACCGCTTCCTCTCGTGTTCTCTGTTTAGTAGTAATAAGCCTTGTTGTTATTGGTGGAAAGTTCTTCCTATTCTCTCTGTGAGGAATGGCAGGCTGATGAATCTGGCTGAAGTACATGATGCGATTTCTCCCTTTGTGGCGCATTTACAACTGCACTTTTTGTTGACTTCAGTGGCCGTTACTAAAATGTTAGTGTTGAGAATATATTTTCTCGGTGCACCAGACCGTTCCAGTAGACCAGGCTGACACACACTGTCATTAGCAGACAGATCTGGTCCCCTGGATAAGCAGGAAGCCATATCCCAGGCGTCTCTGATTTGCTGTAATAAAAACATCTATTATTAGTACATTATGATTGGAACAGGACGCAGGGAACAGTGTGTGTGTGTGTGTGTGTGTGGGTAAGTGTGTGCATGGTTCGGGCTGCAAAAGCCGTTTATTGTGTTGGTCTGACCCTGACATTGAGATGTGACACTCGGGCATTTCTTCAGACCCTCCAGCCACCTGCTGCTCCTAGCCTCCTACTGACTGTGATAATCTGGATGTCACTCTGACCTCTGTGGGGAAGTCAGGGAGGAATTGATCAGACCAACGCGACCTGTTGTATGGTGGAGCTTCACATGGTGTTGTGCAGCATAAAACAGCACAGTATTTTACTGTATCAATTTGTGAAGTACAGAGCAGTATATAATGAGAGGTTGACTGCATCCTTCGCTACCGTATGCATTAGATCCAATATACGATTGGATAGGAGAACTGCGTAGAGTGGAGGGCATCAACTTGAACGACTTTGCAGCTTTTAGCCCCCATAATATGTCCAGTCCGTTGTCGATAATGTTTAGTTTATTGTCGATAATATGTTCACTTTCAGCATTAATAGGTTGTAATGATGATCTCTGCACTGCCAGATGATAACATCAGCAAATCATTTGCTGTAGTGCAGAATATTCATATAGCCTAGCCTAGTATCAGGATTCCCTGCACACACACAGTGCAGCAGTGCCAGAGTATCTGTACACAGTGAGTGTCGCTAGCTCCATTGCAGCAATGGAACATACAGTAACATAACAGTATGTATCCATATTCTAATTGGAGGACTTAGCCGCAGTCCCCTTCCCCATCTCCCTCCCCTCTCCTGCAGCTCCTCCTCTACAAGGTCACTTATTACGGCCAAAAGCCTCGCAGACAGACAGGACAGACAGGGCTCCCAGACATAAATTCACCAGCCAATGACACGCTCCGTTCCAGCCAGCCAGGACAAAGACATTTATCAACCACAAAGACTTGGGAAATGATCCACCCAGAGTACTGTGGGAAATTAAAGTGTTGTGTACTTGACATTTCAAGCAGAGAAATGAAAGGTGTGACGGATTGTCTCGCTTCTGAAGCCCAGCCATTTAATGGCTGTGATTCATACAGACAAACATTGTGGTGTGTTAAGTCAGGATGGTGTTATATGGATTAGCTTAGCATTTACCGTTCTGCTGCCTCCTTACAGTAGCTTAACTATAAAGGTATTATGTCACACAAACAGTAGGAGAATATCTGAGAAAAAAAAAAAAAGAGAGAGAGAGAGAGAGAGAGAGAGAGAGAGAGAGAGAGAGAGAGAGAGAGAGAGAGAGAGGATAGGGACTAGAGAGAGAGGATAGGGACTAGAGAGAGAGAGAGGATAGGGACTGGAGAGAGAGGATAGGGACTAGAGAGAGAGAGGATAGGGACTAGAGAGAGAGAGGATAGGGACTGGAGAGAGAGGATAGGGACTAGAGAGAGAGAGGATAGGGACTAGAGAGAGAGAGGATAGGGACTAGAGAGAGAGAGGATAGGGACTAGAGAGAGAGGATAGGGACTAGAGAGAGAGAGGATAGGGACTAGAGAGAGAGAGGATAGGGACTAGAGAGAGAGAGGATAGGGACTAGAGAGAGAGAGGATAGGGACTAGAGAGAGAGAGGATAGGCACTAGAGAGAGAGGATAGGGACTAGAGAGAGAGAGGATAGGGACTAGAGAGAGAGAGGATAGGGACTAGAGAGAGAGAGGATAGGGACTAGAGAGAGAGAGGATAGGGACTAGAGAGAGAGGGGATAGGGACTAGAGAGAGAGAGGATAGGGACTAGAGAGAGAGAGGATAGGGACTAGAGAGAGAGGGGATAGGGACTAGAGAGAGAGAGGATAGGGACTAGAGAGAGAAAAAAAGAGGGTAGAAGGAGCAAAAGAGAGAGTGAGAATTTTTATTTATTTTACTTGGCAAGTCAGTTAAGAACAAATTCTTATTTTCAATGACGGCCTAGGAACAGTGGGTTAACTGCCTGTTCAGGGGCAGAACGACAGATTTGTACCTTGTCAGCTCGGGGATTCAAACTTGCAACCTTTCGGTTACTAGTCCAACGCTCTAACCACTAGGCTACCCTGCCACCCTGGTGAACGGGAAGAGAGGGGAAGAGAGAGATACAAGGGCAACCAGTGAAGAACAAACATCATTGTAAATACAACCCATATTTATTTATTTCCCCTTTTGTACTTTAACTATTTGCACACGGCTAAAACACCGTATATAGACATATGACATTCAAAATGATTTTATTATTCTGGTACTTGTGCGAGTGTTTATTTCACTTTTGCTTATCCATTGAACTTGCTTTGGCCATGTAAACATATGTTTCCCATGGCAATGAAGCCCCTTGAGTTGAATTGAATGATATTGAATGGAGCTGAGAGCCAGAGAAAAGAAAGCGATAGTGAGTGTATGTGCAGCAGTGAGCCAGTCACTTCTGGTGCAGAGGCACAGTGGTTGAAGGCTTAAAGTTGGAGGGTCTAAACACTGGGGAAACTCCCTGTAACTCCTGTATGTTGCTTTAGAACATGAGCCCTTTGATTGCGTACACGAGTAATTGCGTTCCTTTAAATCACATGTAGTGCCAGAACGTGTAAACGATGTACAGTATTTTGATTGATAACTTGATTAGTACCTCATTTATCACAAGGAGGTGTCTCAGTGAAGCCTCGCTAATGCCTTGCTAGTTCCTCTCCCTCTATCCCTGTAGAGCAGAACTAGAGATGCAGTGTTTTTAGATTGGCCGGGAGCACTGAGCATTCACCCTCATTACAACTCTGTTGACAAACGGACTGTTCCTCTGTAACAGCCAGGCTATGATTGGTTTGGAATTAAATAAGACTATTTGCGCTTGCAGTGTCACATCATGCTGCCAAAACACAACATTCTTTCACTAAATCTAAATGTTGTACAAAATAGCCTGCCACTCGTGCTGGTTGAAGCGACTGTTCTTTCTGGAGAGGGCTTGCCGAGAGAGTGAGAGAAGGGGAGAACAGGGAGAAGAAACAGAGAAACCGAGGCAGAGAGAGAGAGAGAGAGAAAGAGAGGAGGGGGTGTAGAGTGCATGTCGAGGTAGATAAAAGGAGAGCACCTCAGTGGGATGCTTCCTTCAAAGGCCTATCACAGCTGCACATCCAGCAGCCGGATGCAGACAGCTGCTTCCTCACATCTACTTTTCAGGAACAAGCCGAAAACACCATTGACTATATAGAGATGTAATGGAAAACCATTTATTTTGATACCCAGAGAGATGTCAGATTGTATATTTATCCATTCAGCTATGTAATAGTCACTGCTTCTGAGTCTCAGTTACAGTATGTGGAGGACATGAAATGAAAGTGATGGGAAAGTTGATGTGTTTGTCATGTATGATGATGATCAGGGACGCCTCCAGGCTTTGGGGGCCCGAAGCCAGATCTGGTCGGGGGACCTCACTACTTTGCGGGCAAAACCTTTTAAATTATTTTCCTGCAATTTTGCAGGGAGGGCATTTTGCAGTTTTAATTCAAACTAATGTCATGCAATTCTACCACTTTTGCCATGGGCAGAGAGAGCATTTTGCAGTTTTAATTAAAACCAATGTCATGCAATTCTACTAATTTTGCCATGGGCAGAGAGAGCATTTTGCAGTTTTAATTAAAACCAATGTCATGCAATTCTACTAATTTTGTCATGGGCAGAGAGAGCATTTTGCAGTTTTAATTAAAACCAATGTCATGCAATTCTACTAATTTTGCCATGGGCAGAGAGAGCATTTTGCAGTTTTAAAGCTAGTTCCCAGCAATTTTGCCATGACTTAAACCAGGTTCATGTGATATCTGAGTGAGAGTGACTAATAAAATCAATGTGGGCTCCCAGGGGCTCAGGGCCGTGTCTTGCACGTGTCTTGCTTGCCCGGTAAGTAATTCAGTAATTCAGCCCTGATTACTACAAGGTTTAGATAGCTGGCTAGACTAACTTACCTAGCAATCTATAGAATGTTAGCTGACATTGACTAAGTGAGTGACTGTCAGTGACTGACATAACAAGATAAAAATTGCTGATGTACAACTACATGTCAAAATTGCAGCTTGTGTATTCCACTATTCTAACTCCCAACAGTAAATTGAGACCCCCAGCTGACTCTCAAAAAACATAGCACCTCGTCTGCATAACAGCACACGATGACGACGAGGGTACCTGCTGATGCTCTCTGCCCTCCCTCCCCCCAGGTGACTGTAGTTTCAGCTCTGCGGGGGTCCATGATGGGGTCCATGAGGACCCTACGGTGTTCAGTCGGATCTTCCAGATCCTCTACCGGAACGAAGAGGTCAACGTCGATGACCGCATGCTCTTCAAGGTCCACCTATTGCTGGATGGGGAGAGGGTGAGACACACAATCACACACACACACACACACACACACACACACACACACACACACACACACACACACACACACACACACACACACACACACACACACACACACACACACACACACACACACACACACACACACACACACACACACACACACACACACACACACACACGCTCAATTTAACCCCTTTAAACAGTTGATTTCCAAAATGCTATATCCAATCAATTTTTCACATTTGTGTTTTTTCCTCAGAAATGATACCTTATTGGTACCTTCATATGTGTGTGTTAAATATTACCGTTTGTTTTGCCAAACGCTACACATCCATTGTTTAGCTGGAATGGAAGGTTTGCATATTGAACTGTGCTACAGCGCCTTCGGAAAGCATTCAGACCCCTTGACTTGTTCCACATTTTGTTACGTTACAACCTTATCAAAAATGTATTAATGAAAATAAATTGTTTTTGGAAATGCTTGCTAATAAAAATAATATTCAAACTGAAATATCACATTTACATAAGTATTCAGACACTTTACTCAGTACTTTGTTGAAACACCTTTGGCAGCGATTACATCCTTGAGTCTTCTTGGAGACAACTGTCCTTCTGGAAGGTTCTCCCATCTCCACAGAGCGATTCTAGAGCACTGTCAGATTGACCATCGGGTTCTTGGTCATCTCCCTGACCAAGGGCCTTCTCCCCCAATTGCTCAGTTTGGCCGAGTAGCCAGCTTGAGAGTCTTGGTGGTTCCAAACATATTCCATTTAAGAATGATGGAGGCCACTGTGTTCTTGGGGAACTTCTATGCTGGAGAAGTTTTTTGTACCCTTCCCCAGATATGTGCATCGACACAATCCTGTCTCGGTGGTCTACGGACAGTTCCTTCGACCTCGTGGCTTGGTTTTTGCTCTGACGTGCACTGTAAACGTATATAGACCAGGTGTGTGCCTTTTCAAATAATGTCCAATCAATTTAATTCACCACAACTCAAGGATGATTCATGGAAACAGGATGCTCCTGAGCACAATTTCGAGTCTCATAGCAAAGGGTCGGAATACTCATGTAAATAAGGTATTTTTGTTTTTATATGTAAAAAATTAGCAAAATATTATGGGGTATTGTGTGTAGATTGATGAGGAAAAAAATATATTTAATCTGTTTTAATATAAGCCTGTAACTTAACAAAATGTGGAATCAGTCAAGGGGTCTGAATACTTTCCAAATGCACAGTACAGGTATCTTACCTACAATCTAACCTACAGAGTAAACAGGAACCCTGGTTCAGTCAGAATGTGACTGTTAGAATCATCAGTTTATTGGCTACATGGCAGGTCAACTCATCTAATGTATTTATTTTAATGTCGGTTACCTACCTTTGAGGTCTCCTAAATTTAGATTTTTTTCATTAAATGTATGACACATTATTTATGCAAAGGTGGTGAGAGAGAGGCTGTCGGCTGGAACGTCGATCAGATTTCAGACATCCCCTTTTCTCTCTCTGTCTATCGCTCTCTCTTACTCCCTTTTCCCTCTCCCCTTCTACCCCAGCTCTCTCTCTCCCTCCCTCTCATTCCTCTCTTTCCCCTCTCTCTCTTTTCCCCCCTCTCTCTATTTCCCCCCTCTCTCCCTCTCTCCCTCTCCTCCACCTCTCTCTCACTCATTCTCTATCTCTTTGTCTCTCTCTCTCCTTCCCTCTTCTTCCCTCACTCTGATAAGAAGGACAAAATATAACTCGATTTCCCCAGTGTGTGTGTTTATCCAATCAGAATTTCAATAGGATTTGACAATGCTGTTTGTTCTGCTACACAGGGCATGTTGTGTATTTGTGTGTGTGTTTGTATTTGTGTGTGTATGTGTGTGTGTGTGCTTGCTGTAGAGAGATAACAACAAAGAGAGTGAGATGAGAGTGAGAGGGAGGTAGCCAGAGAAAGAAGAGAGAGAGCACGAGAGAGAGGAGAGAGACAGGGAGAGATAGAGGAGAGAGAGAGAGCAAGATAGAGGAGAAAAAGGGGGAGAGAGAGGAGAGAGAGAGTGAGAGAGAGAGGAGAGATAGAGAGAGTAAACTAGAGGAGAGAGTGGGAGAGGGAGAGGAGAGAATGAGAGAGGAGAGAGTGTGAGAGAGGAGAGACAGAGGAGAGAGAGAGGGAGGGAGAGAGAGAGAAAGAGAGAGGGTGAGAGAGATGAAAGAGAGAAAAAGAGAGGGTGAGAGAGAGGAGAGAGAGACGAGAGAGATAGTGTAGAGAGAGAGTGAGAGAAGAGAGAGAGGGGAGATAGAGAGGAGAGAGAGGGAGAAAGAGAAGTTGGATGTGTGAAAATAAATGAGAGATACAGTAGGGAGTAGGGAGAGATACAGTAGGGAGAGATACAGTAGGGAGAGATACAGTAGGGAGAGATACAGTAGGGAGAGATACAGTAGGGAGAGATTTCTTCCAATGATTGTTCATTTCTCTCAACAGCGTACTCTCTAGTAGTGTGTATGGCGTTGTTGTTTTCCACTGCTGTATTCAAATAGGGTTAAATTGATTACCCCAAATCCAACTACCTGCCTTTTACCTTCATAATGATAGGAACCATACTGTTCAGTCTACAGCGTAACCAGACAGAAGACACAGTAGAGATACTAATGCCAACACTATACACACATTAACAGCTGCTCATGGTTTAATGTCCCACGATAGTGTTGTTACACTGGTATGCTTTTACACCATTTCTTTTCTATACCCATTGAATTTCATTGCTGATTTGTCTAATTCTAGTTGATACAGTCTTGTTGATATTGTGACTGTGTTTCTGTTCTCACAGGTGGAAGAGGCTCTGAGTGAAGTGGACTTTCAGTTGAAGCTGGATCTTCACTTCACAGACAACGAGCAACAGTACGTTTAACACTCGGCTACATACTCCCTTTTCTCTGGAACTTTTCTTTTCACCTTCTCCCCATCTCTCCTCCTTTCCCCCCTCCCCTATCTGTCCTGTCAGTTGTGAGAGGCCCTCAGTTAGTAGTGCTGAGGCCCAGGTCTTAATGATGTCCTGCCAGTGAAATGCCTCTGGCTCTAACAGACTGACAGACTGCACTGTCAGGGAAAAACACTGGTCAATTAAAAACACTACTTTACCCACGTCTCTGTGCAGACTTGCATGTGTTGTGCACATTCGTATGAGTGTGCACGTGTGCATTTGTCTGTCTGTCTGAGTGTGTGTGTGTGTGTGTGTGTGTGTGTGTGTGTGTGTGTGTGTGTGTGTGTGTGTGTGTGTGTGTGTGTGTGTGTGTGTGTGTGTGTGTGTGTGTGTGTGTGTGTGTGTGTGTGTGTGTGTGTGTGTGTGTGTGTGTGTGTGTGTGTGTGTGTGTGTGTAATAAAGGATGAGTTACTGTTGAATGCTGTCACTCCAACGTCCAACGTTTGCGTGTTTGTGCTGTGGCTCTGCTCAGTAGCTCGACTGTTACTGTAGGCCACCGACAGGTGATAGATGACTTGTAATGTGTCCTGGAGGGCTCATTAAACATCCCATTTGGAGTGCGTGCAATTTCTCAGACTTTGCTGCTCAGAACTTGTGCCAATCGGAGTCACCCGGTGTTAGTGTGTGAAGAGTATTACCATGTTCAAGTTTCAACGTTATTGCCCCAGACGGAGATTCATTTGTTCACCACACCGGTGTGCTTTCTTGAAATGTCTATTGTCCTAGCTGGATGATAACCCATTACATGATGTCCTTTAAACGGGTAATAGTTTGCACAATGCATTTTAAACTGGCATTCACTGTCTTTGGCATGATGTTGTAACTGTTTACTGTTCTGGCATGGCCTCTCTCTGCTGTTGTTCTCAGGCGGGGTTAGATGCTAACTGTGTTGTCTCTAGGTTAGGGGACATCGTGACAGTCCCAGTCATCAGCAGTAGAACCCTGGGTCTTCACTTCCACCCCAGGAGCGGTCTCCACCACCATGTACCTGTCATGTTCGACTACTTCCACCTGTCCGTCGTCTCTGTCTCCATACACGCATCCTTGGTGGCCTTGCATCAACCACTCATCAGGTAACGCTGCGTGTGTGTCTTCGTGTGTGTACATGTCACACTGATGATCACTTCGTAGCTCTCACACCGCGTATCTCCTCTCCTGTTAGAATGGGTTTAGTTTGGCAACCTGCTCTGAGAGTGCATCCACTGGCCTGCTACTTGAATAAGTTGTTTTTCAAACACTTGATGAAACCACTTGGCAAAATCTTAACCTGAATGTTCAGCCATTCTTTTCCCTGATTACACCAGAACTGAATTACATAATGACTAACTGCTCTTCTCTCTCGCTCTCTCCATAGTTTTGCCCATACAGGGAAGGGTTCCTGGCTGGGAAAGGGCTCCCCAGAGAACGGTACTGACCCGTCAGCCATGGGGTTGTCCATGGAGAACCTGATGTTCGGGGCTGGATACTGCAAACCTGTCATCACAGAGGTACAGTCAAATCAAGTCAAGCTGTATTGTAAGTGCACGAGTACAAGGTTTCTCAGTAAACCTTACAGAGGACAGTAACTGGTCAACACAAACAAGCCTAGTCCTTGACTTAAAGTAATACTCAAAAGGCAACCTGAATATGGGAAAGTGGCCCACAGAGTTCACACTGAAGATGAGAGAGCCAAGAGACAGAAGAACTGAATCAAAGCTGTCTTTCTCTGTCGCTCCCTCCCTCCACTATTGTAAGGACAGGTCATCAGTCAGGTCCCTCTAGAAGTATTAGAGACAGTGAGGCTGGACACTGAGGCTGCGTCCCTATTAATGTCTCATTATCCCACGTGGCCAGACCAGGCTCGCAGGACACTGAGGCTGCATCCCTATTAATGTCTCATTAACCCACGTGGCCAGACCAGGCTCGCAGGACACTGAGGCTGCGTCCCTATTAATGTCTCATTAACCCACGTGGCCAGACCAGGCTCGCAGGACACTGAGGCTGCGTCCCTATTAATGTCTCATTAACCCACGTGGCCAGACCAGGCTCGCAGGACACTGAGGCTGCGTCCCTATTAATGTCTCATTAACCCACGTGGCCAGACCAGGCTCGCAGGACACTGAGGCTGCGTCCCTATTAATGTCTCATTAACCCACGTGGCCAGACCAGGCTCGCTGGACACTGAGGCTGCGTCCCTATTAATGTCTCATTAACCCACGTGGCCAGACCAGGCTCGCAGGACACTGAGGCTGCGTCCCTATTAATGTCTCATTATCCCACGTGGCCAGACCAGGCTCGCAGGACACTGAGGCTGCGTCCCTATTAATGTCTCATTAACCCACGTGGCCAGACCAGGCTCGCAGGACACTGAGGCTGCGTCCCTATTAATGTCTCATTATCCCACGTGGCCAGACCAGGCTCGCAGGACACTGAGGCTGCGTCCCTATTAATGTCTCATTAACCCACGTGGCCAGACCAGGCTCGCTGGACACTGAGGCTGCATCCCTATTAATGTCTCATTATCCCACGTGGCCAGACCAGGCTCGCAGGACACTGAGGCTGCGTCCCTATTAATGTCTCATTATCCCACGTGGCCAGACCAGGCTCGCAGGACACTGAGGCTGCGTCCCTATTAATGTGCTGAGCGACTGTGGCCTGGCGTCTGGAGGAGAAACGACAGCAGCTCTCAGTCACAGGAGGTTGGTGGTACCTTAATTGGGGAGGATGAGCTCGTGGTCGTGGCCGGAGTGGAATCAGTGGAATGGTATCAAACAGATCAAACGCATGGTTTCCATGGTTTCCAGGTGTATGATAACATTCCATTTGCTCCGTTCAAGCCACTGTTATGAGCCGCCCCCCTGTGTTTGAGGTGTGTGTGTGTGTTTGTATGAGATCTGTGTAAAGTGTGTGTGTGAGGGTGTGTGTTTGAGGTGTGTGTAAAGCATGTGTTTGAGGTGTGTGTGTTTGTATGAGGTCTGTGTAAAGAGTGTGTGTATTTGTATGAGGTCTGTGTAAAGTGTGTGTGTGATGGTATGAGGTCTGTGTAAAGTGTGTGTTTGAGGTCTGTGTAAAGTGTGTGTTTGAGGTGTGTGTTTGTATGAGGTCTGTGTAAAGTGTGTGTGTGAGTGATAACGGTATGGTTGTCCTCCTCCGGCAGAGCAGCTACTTTTCACTAGTCTTATCCGGCGTAGGTCGCTACTGTGATTGCAAAAGCTGTTGCTCACACCAACATGTGCCTCATACACACACCCTGATCCAGCCCTTTGGCCCTGTGGACAGATGTCACAGACTGAGCACTAAATCTTAATGAGAGCTGGGTTGCCCCCCTCATAGCCCCTCCTCTCGGTTTGTCCCCTTTGTTCATGGGTTACACACACACCGGGCTCGGCCCCCCTGTTCACGGGTTACACACACACACACACACCGGGCTCGTCCCCCCTGTTCATGGTTTTTATACAGCGCCTCCAACAGGGAACTTTAATAAGCACTGCATTTAGCCGGTCGGGGGGCGGTGTTTGATCCCCGTAATGAGTACTCCTCCAACTGCCACGTAGCTTACCTGCAGGAGAAATGTGTACAGAGCACAGTGTGAGTGTGTGTGCATGCGTGTGTGTGAGTGCCATCCTTCTCTCCCTTTCTCCTCTCTTCAAACCCCTTATTTATGTACGGCTCTCTACCTGGAGGGTATAAGCACATTTTCAGCACTACCCTATTTATACTGCCACAGCTTTTCCACACTCTTTCTTTGTTCATTATTAAGAGTGTTGTTATTGCACCATCTGGACACGTGTCGTTGGAAAATTGTGTTGATGTCAGCTGAATTATAGTGGTGCTGCCTCTTGTGGTGGGCAGAACATGGATGTGGACTTTCTTTACATCGTTCACATTTCCTCATTGGTATAAAAATGTGTATCTCAGAAATATCAGAGGCGATAAAGATTTTATGAGGGAGATACTCATCTTGGACCCTCGTGGGGTGGTTGAGAATGTCAGGTACCAATGCAAGAGCAAGAGGCAGGATACCTTCAGATACTGAAAGCACACAGTCTCAGGCCTTTTCGAGAGAGAGACCTGTCCTGATATTTTTACCAGCCTGTCTGCCTGACAAGCTGCTGGCTTGTCCCCTGTTCCTGTTGTATGTAGATGTATAGTGAGCCATAGAAATATAATTACTAGAGCAGGAATTCCCATGCATGTCATTGTTTTGTAACTCTGAGTTCTATTTCTGTCGGAGCAGATGGACCCCCTGTAACTACGTATCCCATGGTGCACTGCAGCAGCCATCAGATCCAGCGTGTAACCTGTGTACTCAGCCTTCCTGTAACAGACGGTCAGCTTTGCATGTGGCTGCTGCTGACAAATAGGACTTAAGAAGACTGTAATACAGTATCCAAAGAAGGTTACTACGCATAAGAAATATACTGTATTTACACAAAGATTGCCTTCCTCTTGCTTGGTAAGCTACTCTGGCACCCCAAGCCCCCTGGTAGATATACACTACACAAGGCAGACTTCTTCTCTGGGTGGAACGCAATGACGATGTGGACAAAAGTTTGCTCCCAAAAATCTGATTCCGCCCATGCACATGCTCAGATGTCGATCGTTGGAGTGAAGTGTGTTGAGACTCTTAGACTTGTCAGTGAGGAAAAAAAGAGTTTTGCTTTGTGGGGGAGGGGGATAATGACTGCTTTGTGGGGGAGGGGGATAATGACTGCTTTGTGGGGGAGGGGATAATGACTGCTTTGTGGGGGGATAATGACTGCTTTGTGGGGGAGGGGGTTAGTGACTGCTTTGTGGGGGAGGGGATAATCACTGCTTTGTGGGGGAGGGGGTAATGACTGCTTTGTGGGGAGGGGATAGTGAACGCTTTGTGGGGGAGGGGGATAATGACTTTTGTGGGGGAGGGGATAATGACTGCTTTGTGGGGGAGGGGGTTAATGACTGCTTTGTGGGGGAGGGGGATAGTGACTGCTTTATGGGGGAGGGGATAATGACTGCTTTGTGGGGGAGGGGATAATGTCTGCTTTGTGGGGGAGGGGGTAGTGAACACTTTGTGGGGGAGGGGATAATGACTGTTTTGTGGGGGAGGGGGATAATGACTGCTTTGTTGGGGAGGGGGTAGTGACTGCTTTGTGGGGGAGGGGGATAATGACTGCTTTGTGGGGGAGGGGGATAATGACTGCTTTGTGAGGGAGGGGGATAGTGAACGCTTTGTGGGGGAGGGAGATAGTGAACGCTTTGTGGGGGAGGGGGATAATGACTGTTTTATGGGGGAGGGGGATAATGACTGCTTTGTGGGGGAGGATGATAGTGACTGCTTTGTGGGGGAGGGGGATAGTGACTGCTTTGTGGGGGAGGGGGATAATGACTGCTTTGTGGGGGAGGGGATAATGACTGCTTTGTGGGGGAGGGGGATAGTGAACGCTTTGTGGGGGAGGGGATAATGACTGCTTTGTGGGGGTTGGGGATAAGGACTGCTTTGTGGGAGAGGGGATAGTGACTGCTTTGTGGGGGAGGGGGATAATGACTGCTTTGTGGGGGAGGGGATAATGACTGCTTTGTGGGGGAGGGGGATAGTGACTGCTTTGTGGGGGAGGGGGATAATGACTGCTTTGTGGGGGAGGGGGATAATGACTACTTTGTAGGGGGATAATGACCGCTTTGTGGGGCAGGGGGATAGTGACTGCTTTGTGGGGGAGGGGGATAGTGACTGCTTTGTGAGGGAGGGGGATAATGACTGCTTTGTGGGGGAGGGGGATAATTACTGCTTTGTGGGGGAGGGGGCTAGTGACTGCTTTGTGGGGTAGGGGATAATCACTGCTTTGTGGGGGAGGGGGATAATGACTACTTTGTGGGGGAGGGGATAGTGAACGCTTTGTGGGGGAGGGGGATAATGACTTTTGTGGGGGAGGGGGATAATGACTACTTTGTGGGGGAGGGGGTTAATGACTGCTTTGTGGGGGAGGGGATAGTGACTGCTTTATGGGGGAGGGGGATAATGTCTGCTTTGTGGGGGAGGGGGTAGTGAACGCTTTGTGGGGGAGGGGATAATGACTGTTTTGTGGGGAGGGGGATAATGACTGCTTTGTTGGGGAGGGGGTAGTGACTGTTTTATGGGGGAGGGGGATAATGACTGCTTTGTTGGGGGAGGGGGTAGTGACTGCTTTGTGGGGGAGGGGATAATGACTGCTTTGTGGGGGAGGGGATAATGACTGCTTTGTGAGGGAGGGGGATAGTGAACGCTTTGTGGGGGAGGGAGATAGTGAACGCTTTGTGGGGGAGGGAGATAGTGAACGCTTTGTGGGGGAGGGGGATAATGACTGTTTTATGGGGGAGGGGGATAATGACTGCTTTGTGGGGGAGGATGATAGTGACTGCTTTGTGGGGGAGGGGGATAGTGACTGCTTTGTGGGGGAGGGGATAATGACTGCTTTGTGGGGGAGGGGATAGTGACTGCTTTGTGGGGGAGGGGGATAATGACTGCTGGGGGTTGGGGATAAGGACTGCTTTGTGGGAGGGGGATAGTGACTGCTTTGTGGGGAGGGGGATAATGACTGCTTTGTGGGGGAGGGGGATAATGACTGCTTTGTGGGGGAGGGGATAGTGACTGCTTTGTGGGGGAGGGGGATAATGACTGCTTTGTGGGGAGGGGGATAATGACTACTTTGTAGGGGGATAATGACTGCTTTGTGGGGCAGGGGATAGTGACTGCTTTGTGGGGGAGGGGGATAGTGACTGCTTTGTGAGGGAGGGGGATAATGACTGCTTTGTGGGGAGGGGGATAATTACTGCTTTGTGGGGGAGGGGGCTAGTGACTGCTTTGTGGGGTAGGGGATAATCACTGCTTTGTGGGGGAGGGGGATAATGACTACTTTGTAGGGGAGGGGATAATTACTGCTTTGTGGGGGAGGGGGATAGTGACTGCTTTGTGGGGGAGGGGGATAGTGACTGCTTTGTGGGGGAGGGGATAATGACTGCTTTGTGGGGGAGGGGGATAATGACTGCTTTGTGGGGGAGGTGGATAATGACTGCGTTTATAGTGACAGAAATAGCTATTTTTCATTTTTACCCCTGGAGGTGTTCCATGTCACAACCCCCATATCCCAGTATGCCACTATAAAGGTCAAAGGAACTATGAAAGTAAACATACAGATGTTCCTTCCTGGTTGTGGAGGATCCAGAAGTATTATCTGTTATTACAGAGCAGAGTATAGCTATGATGATAGGGCACTGCGCTTTACTGCCCCAAGGTAAATTATAGTGCACACACACATACACCAGTATTACATGCCTTTAAAACTCACACACATACACCAGTATTACATGCCTTTAAATCTCACACACATACACCAGTATTACATGCCTTTAAAACTCACACACATACACAGGCATTATCCAAACATACACCATCATTATATATCTTTAAAACAAAACTGCCAAAGCAGCCAGAACAGCCAGCCAGTCACAGGAAGATGGACCCTGTCCAGAAAACAGTGACAGAGGCCAGGCGCTGGCATCCCAAGGGGCTGGGGCCTGTGTGTGTTGGGACTGGTTCAGTGTCAGAGGTGAAAGTGCTGTGTGTTTGCGGTTAGAGAGCCACCTGCTGGTGAGAAATAGCAATTACTACTAATAAATACTTTCCTTAAAATGGTAGTACAGTAACATTGATGAACAGATTGGCTAAACTTTCAATTCATTACCTTCCCAGTCTAATATATGTTGTATGAAACAACACCAGTGATTGTTACTGATGTCTGAGTAGTTGGTGGTTACTGGGTAGTGTGAGGTTAGTTAGTTCCTGTCCACAGGACATGTTAAATGTCATACAACTACTGTAGGGTCACGTCTTCTATATCTTCCAGTACCACGTCCACATCAATGTTGTTTTACTACCAGGTACCAAGCTATGTTTAGGAGCTGCTTGAGTCCAAAACCTCCTGTGGTGACTGAGACTTTACACATTGGTGTTAACTCACTAGACAAGGTCCTAAATAATGTCCTGTTCCAGACCAAGATCAATGGCAAGGCTACACAGAGGGAGCTCATTGGTTCCTACTGGGGAGGCCGTAGAGTCCCAGGACTTGGCCGTCATTAAAGCAGCTCGTTACCATTTGACCTAGATGGAGTAACATGTCTCTTTTCTTCCTGGTCTCTTCCCCTTGTCTCGCCGTCTCTCCTGTCTCCCATGTGTCTCGCCGTCTCTCCTGTCTCCCATGTGTCTCGCCGTCTCTCCTGTCTCCCATGTGTCTCTCCGTCTCTCCTGTCTCCCATGTGTCTCTCCGTCTCTCCTGTCTCCCATGTGTCTCGCCGTCTCTCCTGTCTCCCATGTGTCTCTCCTGTCTCCCATGCGTCTCTCCTGTCTCCCATGTGTCTCTCCGTCTCTCCTGTCTCCCATGTGTCTCTCCTGTCTCCCATGCGTCTCTCCGTCTCTCCTGTCTCCATGTGTCTCTCCTGTCTCCATGTGTCTCTCCTGTCTCCCATGTGTCTCTCCTGTCTCCCATGTGTCTCTCCGCTCTTCCATGTGTTTATCCTCTCTTTTCCCCTTGTCTCTCCGTCTCTCCTGTCTCCCATGTGTCTCTCCTCTCTCTTCCCCTGTCTCTCTGTCTCTCCTGTCTCCCATGTGTCTCTCCTGTCTCCCATGTGTCTCTCCTGTCTCCCATGTGTCTCTCCTGTCTCCCATGTGTCTCTCCTGTCTCCCATGTGTCTCTCCGTCTCTCCTGTCTCCCATGTGTCTCTCCGTCTCTCCTGTCTCCCATGTGTCTCTCCTGTCTCCCATGTGTCTCTCCGTCTCTCCTGTCTCCCATGTGTCTCTCCGTCTATCATGTCTCCCATGTGTCTCTCCTGTCTCCCATGCGTCTCTCCTGTCTCGCCTGTGTCTCTCCGTCTCTCCTGTCTCCCATGTGTCTCTCCTGTCTCCCATGTGTCTCTCCGTCTCTCCTGTCTCCATGTGTCTCTCCTGTCTTCATGTGTCTCTCCTGTCGCCCATGTGTCTCTCCTGTCTCCCATGTGTCTCTCCTGTCTCCCATGTGTCTCTCCGTCTCTCCTGTCTCCCATATGTCTCTCCGTCTCTCCTGTCTCCCATGTGTCTCTCCTGTCTCCCATGTGTCTCTCCATCTCCCATGTGTCTCTCCTGTCTCCCATGTGTCTCTCCTGTCTCCCATGTGTCTCTCCTCTCTCTTTCCCTTGTCTCTCCGTCTCTCCTGTCTCCCATGTGTCTCTCCTGTCTCCCATGTGTCTCTCCTGTCTTCCCTTGTCTCTCCTGTCTCCCATGTGTCTCTCCTGTCTCCCATGTGTCTCTCCCCTCTTCCATGTGTTTATCCTCTCTCTTCCCCTGTCTCTCTGTCTCTCCTGTCTCCCATGTGTCTCTCCTGTCTCCCATGTGTCTCTCCTGTCTCCCATGTGTCTCTCCCATCTTACATGTGTTTATCCTCTCTCTTCCCCTGTCTCTCTGTCTCTCCTGTCTCCCATGTGTCTCTCCTGTCTCCAATGTGTCTCTCCTGTCTCCCATGTGTCTCTCCCCTCTTCCATGTGTTTATCCTCTCTCTTCTCCTTGTCTCTCCCTCTCTCCTGTCTCCCATGTGTCTCTCCCCTCTCCCATGTGTTTATCCTCTCTCTTCTCCTGTTTCTCTGTCTCTCCTGTCTCCCATGTGTCTCTCCGCTCTTCCATGTGTTTATCCTCTCTTTTCCCCTTGTCTCTCCGTCTCTCCTGTCTCCCATGTGTCTCTCCTCTCTCTTCCCCTGTCTCTCTGTCTCTCCTGTCTCCCATGTGTCTCTCCTGTCTCCCATGTGTCTCTCCTGTCTCCCATGTGTCTCTCCTGTCTCCCATGTGTCTCTCCTGTCTCCCATGTGTCTCTCCTATCTCCCATGTGTTTCTCCTGTCTCCCATGTGTCTCTCATGTTTTCCTTTGTCTCTCCTGTCTCCCATGTCTCTCTCCTTTCTTCCTTTGTCTCTCCTGTCTCCCATGTGTCTCTCCTGTCTCCCATGTGTCTCTCCTGTCTCCCATGTGTCTCTCCTGTCTCCCATGTCTCTCTCCTGTCTTCCTTTGTCTCTCCTATCTCCCATGTGTGTCTCCGTCTCTCCTGTCTCCCATGTGTCTCTCCTGTCTCCCATGTGTCTCTCCTGTCTCCCATGTGTCTCTCCTGTCTCCCATGTGTCTCTCCTGTCTCCCATGTGTCTCTCCTGTCTCCCATGTGTCTCTCCCCTCTTCCATGTGTTTATCCTCTCTCTTCTCCTTGTCTCTCCCTCTCTCCTGTCTACCATGTGTCTCTCCCCTCTTCCATGTGTTTATCCTCTCTCTTCTCCTTGTCTCTCCCTCTCTCCTGTCTACCATGTGTCTCTCCCCTCTTCCATGTGTTTATCCTCTCTCTTCTCCTCCTCTCCTTCTTCCCTCTTCCCCCCAGGGGAGTTTCTACGTCCCCAGTGAGAACTGTTTACAGAGAGCTCACACATGGCATGGTAGACTCTGTCGCCTCCTACTGGTGGTACACAGAGGCCTACGTTCCTACTACACCACTGTGATGAAGGAGATACCACAGCTGGACCAGGTGGATATAGGTGAGGCAACAACATGTTACAAAAGCATTTCCTCATTATTTAGCTATGACTATTGTGGCAATCAATCAAGTCAATCATTTATTGTTCAATTGTATTTTTTTTTAAATATTTTTGTTTTTACAGTGGGTTTACTTCATACGGTGTAAGACTGAGAAGAGCCACACTTTGCTGTAATAATCTCTTTCTCTTGTCTTTCTCTCCACAGACGAGCTTCCTGTGGAAGAAACACTAAATCTGCTCAGAACAGAATTACAGGTAGGTGGGTGTATGAGACATACAGTACCGATTAAAACCAAGATCAGTATCCACATTTATATTAGCTATGTTCTGTTTCCTCTCCAATGTTTGACTAGTATTTCCATAAAACAATTCCATTATTAAAGTGTTTCACTTTATCAACATACAGGTAACCGCCAAAATAAAGGAGACACCAACACAATAGAGCATCTTAATAGGGTGTTGGATCTCCACAAGCCAGAACAGCTTCAATGCACCTCGGCATAGATTCTACAAGTGTCTGGAACTCTATTGGAGGGATGCCACACCATTCTTCAATGAGAAATTACCCAATTTGGTGTTTTGTAGATGGTGGTAGGAAACACTGTCACGGGCCCCACTCTAGAATCGCCAACAAGTGTTCAATTGAGTTGAGATCTGGTGACTGAGACGGCCAAGGCATATGATTTACACCGTTTTCATAATAATCAAACCATTCAGTGACCACTCGTGCCCTGTGGAGGGGGGGCATTGTCATCCTATGAGGGCAAAGCCACGCCAGCCAAAATAATGGCCTGCCAATAATTTTTATACATGACCTTAAACATGATGGGATATTAATTGTTTAATGAACTCAGGAATTACATCTGTATGGAAGCACTTGCTTTGAATATACTTATCTATTTATTCAAGTGTTTCCATTATTTTGGCAGTTACCTGTACTTTTACTATATACAGTATCTAAGATACCATAAATTAATTGAGCATATAAAGAGATACTATCTGTATCCACTCTCTCCTCCATTAGAAGGCAGCAGAACATATCAGTAGACCTGACACAGCTCTGCTCTACCTAACCTGCCCTTTGACCTCTAACCAGCCTCTAACCAGCACCACACGCTGACCCTAACCCTCGTCTGTCTCCTCTCTCCTTTCCTTCTCTAGCTGCAGGAGGGGCATGAGAAAGTAGCAGAACAGATCTGTAGAGATCTGACCCAACTCTGCTCCCAACTGTCGGCCCTGTGGACACGCTTCCTGGAGGCTGCCGTTCCCAACACACATATCCTGTCCCACCTGGCCCAGGAACACCACACACTCAGGGTGAGCCCTAACCCCTGATCGCCGAGGTCTTGAACTCTCCAAAGCCCACTATTCACTATTTCTTCTCCACAGTGGAACTCTAGAGCACTGTCAGAGTGACCATCGGGTTCTTGGTCACCTCCCTGACCAAGGACCTTCTCCCCCAATTGCGGGCGGCCAGCTCTAGGAAGTGTCTTGGTGCTTCCAACCGTTTTCCATTTAAGAATAATGAAGGCCACTGTTCTTGGGGACCTTCAATGCTACGTAATTTTTTGGGTACCCTTTGCCAGATCTGTGCCTCGACACAATCCTGTCTCGGAGCTCTACGGCCTCTTCCTTCGACATCGTGGCTTGGTTTTTGCTCTGACACGCACTGTCAACTGTGGGACCTAATCTAGACAGGTCTGTGCCTTTCCAAATCATATCCAAATAGCTTAATATACCATAGGTGAACTCCAATCAATTTGTAGAAACATCTGAAGGATGATCAATGGAAACAGGATGCTCCTGAGCACAATTTCGAGTCTCATAGCCAAGGGTCAGAATACTTATGTAAATAAGGTATTTATTTGTAATTTTTTTTACACATTTGCAAATATTTCTCAAAACCTTTTTCGCTTTGTCATTATTAGGTATTGTGTGTTGAGGAATTGATTGCTGAGGAACAAATAAACAATTGAATCCATTTTAGAATAAGGCTGTAACGTAACAAAATGTGGACAAAAGGAAAGGGTCTGAATACCTCCCGGATGCGCTGTACATTCTTCATAGTAAAAGAGCAACTGTTTTGATGTTCACCTAATTAAAATGATCTGTAGGCTATAAACCGCACTGCTCATGGGATCACATACAGCCAAACTTGAAATGCATAGCCCATCTATTTAAATAGGCCCAGTTAAATTAGAGATGCGCATGGTGATGTGTCGTCTGGTACCATCAGTAATTTGAACCCATCACAGCTACGAAAGGTGGGGAATTTATTCTGCAATGGTTTTTAAAAAATGACAGAAATAGGAAATGGATTCCTATGTCTAATTATTTTACATTCCAACTAAAGGAAATAGGCTACATTGTGTTATTATGATTATTTGATCAATAAGCCTGTCATCATATCCCCCACAAAATACCTGTTGCAATACAATACATCAACCACTATAAGATGTACGTACGCATGGTCTGAAGTTTGCGTGGAGGAAAGGAAATTGTCACGTTAACTCAGGACCCACCTGGGTAGAAGCATCTGCTTTCAAAATGCATCGTCCCGCTCATTTACTCAAGTGTTTCCTTTATTTTGGGAGTTACCTATATTTGAACCATTTTTACACTATTAACTTTTACACAATTTTGAAGATCAAATCTTTGCCTTTCATGCATACAGTACCAACTCTGTAGGTTTCTCAGTGAGAAAATGAAGGTGGTTCTCATTTGTATTTTGTGCTGGTGTCAGGTCAGGCGGTTTTCAGAGGCATACTTCTTCACAGAACACCCCAAAGAGACATCCCTGGCATTTCAAGAGGACCTGTGAGTATTGGCATGATGTAGTTGTGTCACTCTGTTTTACACAAAATGTTATGTTCATGCTTCACCTGAGATTTCATTCTATGAATGGAGGAAATGTAGGTCCAATGTGTTCAAGTCGTTATGATAGATAGCAAAAAGTCAACTTCTTCTTCTTTCTCCTCTTAACATTGTCTTCTTCCTCTATCTTCTTTCTCCTGGTTAAAGGATCAACAGACACGGGCATATAGCTGTGGAGGTGCGTAGCTCCAACTACCTGACCAGGATGCCACCGTTACCTGTAGAATGCCTGGACATTGACGGAGACTGGAACAGCCTGCCTATCATCTTCGAAGATAGATATGTAGAGTCTCCACGGACAGGTGAGTTGACTAAGTCCGGGATTTCATTCAACAGCGATGTACATTTAAAGGCAATTGCCTCTACATTCGCAGAGATCATAATCGCTGATGGATCAACAAGAATTCCCCTTTAAGTAGTGCATAGGTTGTTAATCTGTTTTAGTTTGAATCCTGGCCCGAGTCTGCTTTTATTTGTGCTAACAATACTCTTTTATCTGTTTCAGATTCCTACTTTTCAGGTAGTGTAGATAAGCATAATTCAAACATCTAGTATTAGCGTAAGACCTAACATTTTTATCCATCTTTCCTTCTAGATTGGGGATCATATATACCAACACCTATGTCCACCAGTGAGCAGGCCATCCCCGACCCTCCTGTCACTGATGCCAACAATAGCCCTCCTCCCCTGGACCAGCTCACCAGCTCACCAGCAATACCAACCCAGGAACCTAAAGACAGTGAGGACTGCATGGACCTGTCTACACACGGGTCTCTCATAGGAGAGCAGAGCACCAGCATTATTACTGACAAGATAGGAGAGACATCAGACCCGGACAAGGCAGACCCAGACCAGGGAGAACCAGACCAGGGAGAGCCAGTCCAGCCAGGGGATCCAGAGGAGCAGGCCAAGGCAGAGGATAAATCAGAGGAGAGCCCTGGTTTAGGCCTGAGAATAATCAGAGTCAGGCCCACTGATGTGGATCCATTCAGAGGAGAGGCAGTGCTAATGATCTCCTCCAACCACAAACAGTGTACGGACCCACAACATACCTCTAACCGTGAAGACACGACTTGGAAAGACTTGGAGAACCACCAGGACATCATCACACAGAGATACCAGAACATTATCAGTACAGGAATTGACTTGGTTGTAGAAGAGAATGACATTGCTATGGACGACGACAGCAAGTATGTTCCTCTGAGCCGTCTAACCACTTACCCCCAGGCTCCACTCAAAGATCATCCCCTCACGCACCCTCTACCTACGGACCTGAGGAGAGAGCTGGCCTACCGAGGGGTGGTGGGTGTGGGGGGCTCAAAGATAATGAACCGTTCCCCCTCCATCATCTCTGACTCAGGCATCGAGAGTGAGCCCAGCTCAATGGCCTGGCTCCTGGACGCTCACCGGACTGGAGGAGGGCGTCCTCTGGAGGAGATAATGGTACTGCAGCGCCTGGAGAGGAGACACCCAGCCCACCGCAGCTCCCTGGAGGGCCTGCAGACAGAGAGTGGAGCCAGTGGGGGCAGCCTGCCCGGCGGAGGGGGTGGCAGTATGGGTATCCAGGCCTCCCTCACCTCCATCTCGTCCCTGCCCTACGAGGACGACGAGGAACAGAGGTACCAGCAACAGCTCAGTAAACTGACCAAGTCAGTCTCAGCTCCTCAGATCTCCAGCCCTGAGGACACAGAAGAGGACCAGGGCGGAGCGGAGGCGGAGGTAGACACGGAGAGCGAGGGGACCAGCGGGTACCAGGACCAGGAGGTGGGATGCTCCTCCATCTCCACTGCTCCCACCCATGTAATGACTGGGGACTTGATTAGACACCAGGAGTCCTTATCCGGGGGAAACTACTCCTCTCTAGAGGACATCCAAGAGGGAGAGCTGCCTGAGGTTGGTCTGTTGGACTGGGTAGCTGCGCCCTCACCACCCCAGCATGTGACCAGAGCTCATATAGAGAGTTGTAATGTTCTTAAAGAAACTCTTAGATCTAATGATTCTGCTTTGCCAGTGGCCCTGTCAGACACTCAGGACATGAAAGCAGTGTTAAGTGGCATTAGTCGAGTACCGGAAGTCTTGCTGTTCCAACAGTATGTTGAATGCCATGATGATGTGAATGATCCAGCTGTAGTCAGTCAGATGGAGGATAAGAAACATTACAGAGGAGATAGCCGTGGTGTCCCAAACTCAGTGGACTCAGGTCCCTGTGAAGTAGACTTCGCCCCCTGTAGCTGTGAGACAAAACCCTGTGAACATGACAGCGGTGTGCTGGTGGATGATGTGGAGGATAATCCAGTCAGGAATGACTGTCAGAGTCTCCTTCAGATTGGGTTGAATGACCTTGTTGACCAGGACCTACTGGATCATCATCATACTCCCTGCCAGAGCCTCCATCGGGTCGGGCTGCGTGACCTAGTGGTGGTCTCACAGAGGAAGAGCCTCCATGACCCCAGGCCTATCCCCTCTATCCCTAACCACACAGAGAGACCCATCCACCTCATAGGCCTTACTGTCAATGATAGGGCCAGGTCTGATGATCTCATAGGGCTCCCGGCCAATGAGCGAGAGCAGCTGGATCTCAACGGTCAGACCAAGTCGGCTAAGATTCCCAGTAGCTCGGAGTCAGGGTCAGGCTCGGGGTCAACCTCAGGGTCAGGCCTGTCCTTTATGAACAGGAAGGTGGTGGAGGTGGTGAATATGTCTGTGTCCTGTGCTCCGACCTGTCTTCCCTTCTCCTCCGTCCTCCGGGACTCACCGTCCATTAGCGGCATCTCCACTCGACAAGCCGCATCCCCCATTACCCATCAGCCCCTGGGGTCCTTCGGCATCATCTCCTCATCCTCGTCCAACTCCCTGGGGCCAGACGACGACACAAACGAGAGGATGCTGCAGTGAGTTGTTTTGTCTTTCTAGTTTTTGAATGAGACGGAAGTCAGATGTTTGCTCTTTGACCTCTTTGATGATGAGTCCTTGTGAGTGTGTGATTTCCCAGAATGATGCTGTTGTTATTTCCAACAATGATTCCACCTCTGACCATCACTTGTCCCCTCTGCCCACACTGTTTTCCAGTTTCTACAGGTCCAAAGAGGATCTGATGAAAGACCTGGTGTTCCAGGCAACCCTGTACAGTGACCTCCCTCACCTGGCCTCCGACCTGCCCTATTTCCCCCCTGAGGAGGAGGATGAGGAGTTTGAGGATGGCATACACCTGGTTGTCTGTGTCCACGGCCTTGATGGTGAGACAATCAATCAATCAAGCAATCAATTAAATCAACCAATCACCTGATCCACCTAATTGTATATGTCCATGGCCTGGATGGTAAAACAGCATACAATGTTGTCCAATGCTAGGCAACTTTAATCAAAACAACTGAACAGTCCAGAATATCGTTTGAGTCCCCCCTCTATGCTTACATACAGATCAGGGGCCAGCAGTTTGAAGGTGTATTGTTTTATTGTGTCCTCCTAGGGAACAGTGCAGACCTTCGCCTGGTGAAGACCTTCATAGAGCTGGGTTTACCAGGGTCCAGACTGGACTTCCTCATGTCTGAGAGGAACCAGGTAAAATACAGAATATTCTGTCTGCACATTAATACAATAAACATAGATTTTTGTAAATCAATAATCCTGTGAATATGCTTTATATTGTAGCTACTTTATACCAGAGCACCCTTGTTAAAGAGGTGTTTGAATCTCTATAGGATTTCCTGGTTAAATAAATGTAAAAATATGTTGGTTGTTTTCCTCTCACTTGGCTGCAGACTGACACGTTTGCAGATTTTGACACCATGACGGACAGGCTAATAGACGAGATCATCCAGCACATTCAGCTGTACAACCTCACCGTCGGACGGATAAGGTCAGTATCCTAACCACTACACAACATTACGGTCAAGTCTCCTAACCACCACACAACCTTAAGGTCAGTTGTAACTATCACACATTTATTTTGTGAGATAGAAAAATAGAACTTCTACAATCAAGACAGGATAACCATATTATTTTTTGTAGTACATTTTTTCTCAACTTGTTTTTGATTACTTTCTAGCACTTCAAGCTATATTACAGAGTAGCTCGCTAACTGCCAGCTAACTGCCAGTGGCAAGTGGCCTAGTGGTTAGAGTGTTGGACCGAACTGAATAGGTAAAAATCTGTCGTTCTGCCCCTGAGCAAGGCAGTTAACCCACTGTTCCCGGGGTGCCGTGGATGTCTGTTATGGCAGCCGCCTGCACAGCTCTGATCCAGAGGGGTTTAGTTAAATGCATTCAGTTGTACAACAATGTATCCCATTTCAGTCGTATCCCTTTGTAGCCATGGATTGTGCATCTTCTGTTGTTTAGCTAAGTCACTAGCTGGTAACAAGGGCAGATGAAAGCAACATCCACCTCCACAAATTATGTTTGCATTGATAACCATACCGAATGAAGCTGTTAAGGGACCTCACGGGCACCCTTAACTTATTCACCTAATTTCATGGGGGAATTCACATTAAAATGTTTTGTGCAACTGATTTAAAGTTAAGGAAACTAAGGAAAGAGATGAGGGGGAAATTAACTTAAGGTGTTTTATCCTTTTACGGCTGCTGTCCCTGTACAGGGATCAAAATCAGCGGAAATTTCAGAGCGCCAACTAATAGTACTCGATACAACTCAAACTTTCATTAAAACTCACATGCAGGGTACTCAATTAAAGCTACACTCGTTGTGAATCTAGCCAACATGTCAGATTTGTAAAATGCTTTTCGGCGAAAGCATGAGAAGCTATTATCTGATAGCATGCACCCCCCGGAATACACAAAGGGGATGTAAACAGTATAATTAGCGTAGCCGGCGCTACACAAAACGCAGAAATAAAATATAAAACATTCATTACCTTTGACGAGCTTCTTTGTTGGCACTCCTATATGTCCCATAAACATCACAATTGGGTCTTTTTTTAAATTAAATCCGTCCATGTATACCCAAAATGTCCATTTATGAAGCCCGTCTGATCCAGGAAAAAGCACATTTCCAAAACTCAACGTCATTTTTTTTAATTAAAAAAGTTGCCTATAAACTTTGACAAAACACTTCAAACTACTTTTGTAAATCAACTTTAGGTATTAGTAAACGTTAATAAATCGATCAAATTGATCACGGGCGATCTGTATTCGATAGCAGCAAGTCTTGAAATCATCGTCCATATTCTACCTTTCATAACTGTCAGGGTTTACCAGAATTGGACCCAGAAGCAGACCAGTGGTGAGTATAAAGATGGTGAGTATTTATTAATCAATGAGAACGTGGAGGTAGATAGTTCCGGGTGGAGGAGTGGGCAGCGGAGGTGGGTTGATGGGAGTGGATAGGCAGATCCAATGGATAACAACACACTGGCGACGAGCAGACAGGGATGGGGTATGGGTTCCGGGTGAATGGCTGTAGACAAAACAAACGGCGGTAAGTTAAAGGCAAGCAAGACGTACAAAACAAACTCTATAAACTGGAGGCTGGTTCGTGGGCACAACATACTGTTCATGGCTAACGATCCGGCAGGGAATGGATGTCAGGTCAGAGCCTTTGAAGGGGAGAGGTGATGATCAGGACAGGTGTGCAGATTACTGATGGGATACAGGTGCGGGTGAACATCGATCTCCCAACAAGCTAATTCGCCCGGCAACCAGACAGGGTGCGTTCCAGGACACCGGAAACACACTCCAGGACAGAAACACAGGCAAACACAGACTCAGGAAGCGGGATTCGTGACAGTACCCCCCCTCCGACGAACGCCACAGGGCGGACTACCTGAAGCGCCAGGGTGGAGGCGGTAGAAGTCACGAAGCAGGTCGTCATCAAAGATCTGACGCCGAGGAATCCAACTCCTCTCCTCTGGACCATATCCTTCCCAATCCACGAGATATTGGAAACCTCGACCCCGTCGTCTGGAATCCATTATGCGGCGCACCTTGTAGGCAGGACCACCTCCGATCATCCGAGGAGGAGGAGGACGAGGAGGAGGGGGCAACAGAGGACTGAGGAGAACCGGCTTGAGGCAGGAGACATGAAAGGTGGGGTGTACTCGAAGCGTTGCCGGCAAATTGAGTCGGACCACAACAGGGTTAATGATTCTCTCCACCACAAACACACCTCGACTCAGTCCGTAGAGGAAGATCCCGTGTAGCCAACCAAACCTTATCTCCGATGGTATAAGCGGGAGCAGGAATATGGCGACGATTCGCCTGGATCTGATACCGGTCAGAAATTCTAAGGAGGACCTTCCTGGCCCGATGCCAGGTCCGGTGGCAACGACGAATGTGGGCCTGAACAGAAGGAACCGAAAGATCCCTCTCCTGAGAAGGAAACAAGGGAGGTTGGTATCCGTACAGGCATTGGAAGGGGGACATCCCAGTGGCAGATGAAGGAAGGGTATTATGGGCATACTCGACCCAGGGTAATTGAGATGACCAAGAGGTGGGATCAGAGGAGACAAGACAACGCAGCGTGGACTCCATCTTCTGGTTGGCTCTCTCCGCCTGACCATTAGATTGTGGGTGAAATCCAGAATTGAGACTGACTGTAGCTCCAATGGCCAAACAGAAGGATCTCCAGACAGCAGAGGTAAACTGAGGACCACGGTCAGAAACAATGTCACTGGGCAATCCGTGGACCCTGAAAACCTCCCTAACCAGGATCTCGGACGTCTCCGTGGCAGATGGAAGCTTGGAGAGAGGGACAAAATGAGCAAACTTGCTGAATCTGTCCACAATGGTCAGAATGACCGTGTTCACAACAGAAGGGGGCAATCCCGTGACAAAATCCAGGGCCAGATGCGACCAAGGTCGCCGAGGAATAGGTAGGGGGTGAAGAAGCCCAGAGCTGGGCCGATTGGTACTTTTGTTCTGTGCATAAACAGGACATGCGGCAACAAACCTCCAGGTATCTTCTCCCATGGCAGGCCACCAAAATCGTCTGCGCAGTAGCGCCATAGTCCGAGCAACGCCAGGGTGACAAGCTATCTTGCTGGCGTGGGACCACTGAAGAACAGCAGAACGGACCGACTCAGGCACGAACAACCGACCGGGTGGACCGTTACCGGGGCCGGGCTGCGTCCGAAGGGCCATCACAATCTCCTCAATCCTCCATGTAACGGCTCCCACGACAAGGTTCTGGGGAAGAATCGTCTCAGTCTTGGCCCCACTCTCATCCGTCTTGGAGAACATCCGGGACAAGGCGTCCGCTTTGCTGTTCTTCGACCCAGGTCGGAACGTCAGGGAAAAATTGAAGCGTCCAAAAAACAAAGCCCACCTGGCCTGACGGGAGTTGAGACGTTTAGCCGATTGCACGTAAGCCAGATTCTTGTGGTCAGTCCAGACCAGAAACAGTTGCTCCGCCACTCCTCCAAGGCAAGCTTCACAGCGAGAAGCTCCCGGTTACCCACATCGTAGTTTCTCTCAGCTGGTGAAAGACGACAAGAGTAGAAGGCACAGGGATGGAGTTTACCGTCAGTGGAGCTACGCTGGGACAGGATGGCGCCCACCCCCACATCAGACGCGTCCACCTCAACAACAAACTGACGGGAAGTGTCAGGTTGAGAGAGAATCGGCGCATTGGTGAATCGGCTCTTCAAGTTCAGAAATGCTCGGTCTGCCTCAGGAGTCCAACAGAAAATTCTGGTGCAAGACGTCAGAGCAGTTAAAGGGGCGGGCCACCCGGCTGTAATCACGGATAAACCTCCGATAGAAGTTCGCAAATCCCAGGAATCTCCGGAGCTGCAATATCATACCGGGCCGGGCCCAATCCTGAACCGCCCGAACCTTCTCTTGGTCCATCTTGATCTCCCCTGGAGATGATGTACCCGAGGAAGGATGTAGTGTGGACGTGAAAATCACACTTCTCTGCCTTCACAAACAGTCGGTTCTCCAATAACCGCTGCAGGACCTGCTTAACATGCTGGATGTGGCTGGAAAACTCCTTGGAGAAAATCAGGATGTCATCCAGGTAAACGAACACAAACAGACCGATCATATCCCTCAGCACGTCATTCACCAAACTTTGGAACACTGCTGGAGTGTTGGAAATTCCAAACGGCATCACCTGGTACTTGAAATGTCCCATAGGTGTATTTAATCCAGTCAACCACTCGTCCCCCTCTTTGATCCGAACCAGATGATACGCATTGCGTAGATCAAGCTTCGTAAACACAGTAGCATCCTGTAAAGAATCGAAAGCGGAGCTCATCAAGGGCAAGGGGTACCTGTTCTTGACCGTAATATCATTCAACCCCCGATAATCAATACACGGTCAAAGAGAGCCATCCTTCTTACTCACAAAAAAAAATCCAGCTCCCAGGGGTGATGACGAGGGACAAATGAGACCTGCTGCAAGAGACTCCTTTATGTAGGTCTCCAGGGCTTCCCGCTCAGGTCGAGAAATACTGTATAACCGTCCCTTGGGAAAGGCAGCTCCAGGGAACAGCTTAATTGTACAATCATAAGGTCGGTGGGGAGGAAGTGACTGAGCTTTCTGCTTACTGAACACCTCACCCAACTCGTGATATGTTTCAGGAACCAGGGACAAATCAGGAGGAGCAGACTCACTGACCCGACTGGGGACAGCATGAGAGCAGGCAGTCCTGAGGCAGTTAGCATGGCACTCAATGCTCCAACTAGTTACCTTACCAGTCACCCAATCGAACGAAGGATTGTGTTCACTTAGCCAGGGGTATCCAAGAACCAGAGGAACATGCGGGGAAGGCAAAATGAAAAAAGAAATAAGCTCTGAATGATTCCCCGACATCAACATCTTAACCGGTTCAGTCCTCATAGTGATCCGTGCCAGACTACTGCCGTTCAGAGTGTTTGCTTCAATGGCTTCCGGTAATTGCTCCTTGGAAAGCCCCAGCTGTTCCACTAAGTCGGCATCAATGAAGCTGTCATCGGCACCTGAATCGATGAAAGCGTTAATCGCTAAACTCTGATTCTTATTTATGAGGGTAGCAGGAAAACGAGGTCTGACAGGGCTCTTGAGAGGTTGAAACTGGCTCGCTAACAAACCTCCCAAACTTAACGAGCCGAGCAGTTTAACGGGCGCTGAGGACAAACGGAGATGTAATGTCCCGAGCTACCACAGTAGAGGCAGCTGTTGGTCTCACGTCTACGTTGGCGCTCGTCCTTAGTTAACCCGTGCCGCCCCACTTGCATAGGTTCAGGATCTGGCGGCAGGACTCCTCCACTAATCCCGTGTGAGGGAAAATGATCAACCCGTTCTGTTCCACTTCCTGACCCGAATGGTAACCGAGTCTCAGATTGTTTAGATGGACCCCACTGCTTCTCCCTCCTCTCTCGGACTCTATTATCTACCCGAATAGCTAAGGTGACCAAACTATCTAGGTCACTAGGCTCTGGATAGGAGATCAGCTCGTCCTTGAGTTGCTCCAACAACCCCTGGTAAAAAAACGCTTGTAGTGATTCCTCATTCCAACCACTCTCCTCAGCCTATGTCCTGAATTCTATCACAAAGTCTGCCACACTGCGAGCTCCTGGGCGAAGAGAGAACAAACGTTTAGCTGCGTCCTTACCTCGGACTGGATGGTCAAAAAGCTTTCTCATCTCTGCCGTGAAACCCTGGTATGATGTCATGCATGTGTCCCGTCGTTCCCAAACAGCTGAAGCGCATTCCAGAGCTTTACCACACAGCAGCTCAATAACAAAAGCTATCCTAGCCTTATCTGTGGGGTAAGAGTAGGGCTGCAGATAAAAAACTAACCCACACTGTAAAAGAAATGAACGGCATCCTCCCAGATCTCCCTCGTACTTCTCCGGTGTCGGAACCTTGGGCTCACGGAAGGAACCCGCTCCCGAATCGGCAGGTGATATGGGTGAAACAGGTGGTGGATGATCTGCCGGCAACCTGAGCTGATCCTGGATACTCGTTAATCTATCCGATAAGTTCCGGATTGAACCCGCTATCTCGTGTAGCGCCGTGTTGTGTTGTCCCAACATCTTCTCCTGCTGGGTAATTGTATGGCAAACGGAGTCCAGGTCTGCTGGGTTCATCACTGGCCGGATCGTTCTGTCAGGGTTTACCACTGGCCGGATCGTTCTGTCAGGGTTTACCACAACAAGCTAATTCGCCCGGCAACCAGACAGGGTGCGTTCCAGGACATCGGAAACACACTCCAGGACAGAAACACAGGAAAACACAGACTCAGGAAGCGGGATTCGTGACAATAACTTCCTTCGGTGGACCCGAAGACAGGAAGTGCCTATTTGTCATCCCACCAAGGATAAACTACAACTGAATTGCCAGTACTGCCAGTACGTGTGAAAGCTGTAGGCATTGTAAACTGGGCGCTATCTATTTTGCCTTGCCATAGACAATACAGAGACTGGCGGAGGGATATTTTTTTCGTGTTTTTTGTGAACAGTTTTCCTTGGGATTTTGCCTCCTAAACACTTTCTGTTATAGCCACAGACATGATTTAACCACTGACTTCAGAGTGTTTTCTATCCACACATACTAATCATATGCATATACTATATTCTTGGCATGAGTAGCAGGACGTTGAAATTTTGTGCGATTTTTAACAAAAAGCTGAAAAAATTCGCAGCCTCCCTAATTTATGCAACTGGGCCCATTGCCTTAACTACCACACAACAATTAATGCAGTTCCAACTGCCACACAACATTAAAAGGTCTGTGTCCTAACCCTCACAAAACATTAAGGTCCGTTCTAACTACCACACAACATTAATGTCAGTATTCTAACTACCACATAACATAAAGACACAGGTACAGTAATAGGAGGCAATGGAGAAACAAAACAGCCCAATAGCCACTAGATGGCAGCATATGAAAACATTATGATACTCACTGGGAATTGCATTCAATTGCATCCTCCTCACGTCCTCTCTCCTCGTCACCTTCTTCAAACCCATTGTATGAGAAAGGCAGAGGTTCCTACTCCTCCAATTAGTTTTGAGAAGGAGGCGAGGAGAAAGCACACTAGGAGTATGTGTCCTCTCTCCTCCGTCTTCTCTCGCCTCCTTCTGAAATAGGTCAAAGGAGAGTCTGCGAGGAAAGTGAACGTGGATGAAATGAGACGGCCGTCATTAGGCAAATGATGTTTACAGGGGTGGATCCCCAAATAAATGTGTAAAGTGATCAAACAAATGAAGTTAGTTGTGCAAGACATGTTATAGATGAAAAAATGAGTCGTTTTTAAACATGTGCATGTTTCTTTGTCCTCTGACATGAAAGCTGATTCAAAGGGGTTGTGGCAGATTTAAAAGCTCTTCCACCTTAGGATACGCATGAGTATCCTCGATGAAAGGTGGCTATCGAGAAGTGGAGGACACTTTTGTTTGCCTACTAATGAATTGACACACTCCTCGACCACTTATCGGTATCCGGGGCATGGAGGAGAGGACAGAGTACGGCCTTTTGCCCAAATGAGAAAACCCCCCTATCTCAGTTCAATCCTCAACCCTATCAAACTGATTGCCAGTTCGAGCAGAGGAGGCTGGTGAGAAGAGCAATAGGAGTACGGGCTCATTGTAATGGCTGCAATGGAAGAAATGGAACGGGGTCAACCGGTTTCCATATGTTTAATGTATTTCATATCGTTCTATTTCTTCCATTCCAGCCATTACAATGAGCCCGTCCTCCTATAGCTCCTCCCACCAGCCCCCTCTGAGTTAGAGAAGGTTTTAATAACCCAGTAATGGGGGATATTCCCATGCACTTTCAACCACTTAGCATTGTCTTTGATGTGAAGAACTGAAACATATTTCTCTCCGCAGCAGAACACTAATGGATCCAAATCAAGTACAGTGATTCATCATGTACAATAATTGCCCTAAATATGCCAATTTTCCTATCTGAGTTTCCATGTGTGCTATTTAAGTATGCATTCTTTTCAACATAGTTTATACTCTGGAGAAATGTGACTAAAGACATGGAGTGCCACAGTAGCAGCTGTCTCTCTCCTCATCGCCTCTACTATATTTAGTGTTAGAGGAAACAGATGAGGTGGTTTGTAGCTGGTGTTAAGGGATGCTGCCCAGTACTGTGATGACGGTGATACTACTGTAATTAGCAGATGAGAACTTAACATCTAAGGAAATCTAACGCCCCGTGGACTACTGGGGTAAAGCAGCTAATTACTATCTTAGCCATTAAGACGTCAAGACGTTACCTTGCTTTGGAGGACGCTTATTTGGACATTAATCATCTCTATGGAGTTAAAAACATAAAGATCTATTTTCTTGACAAAACTCAAGGGGCTAGATTGGGATGAGCTACCCTCGTCCTGAACACGTTATACTGATAGAGTAAATTGGAGGCACTTCTTGCTGTGCAAAGTTTCTATTCTATAATAAGAAACTGTGCAGTCAGTCTTGGCAGTCTTTTCATTTGATCATTCTTTAGGTCTAACGAGACCTGGGCAGCAGCAGAGTAATGTATTGATCTGTTCTGTTTGTCTGTTTTGTTTCTGTTCTGTTTGTCGGTTCTGTTTGTCTCCTTTTTCCGACCCTCAGTTTCATCGGTCACTCTTTGGGGAATGTGATTATCCGGTCGGTGCTGACAAGGCCTCGGTTCCGCTGCTACCTGGTCAAGTTGCACACCTTCCTGTCTCTGTCCGGACCACACCTGGGAACGCTGTACAACAACAGCACGCTGGTCAGCACAGGTGAGGTAGGGAGGGAGGTCGGGTCAGCATACTTACCTACTTACTTAGGTCTTTGTAATCCTTGCAAAACAGGGCATCGTTGACTTAGCATGGAGAATAGAAACAGTGCAGACTGTATATACTGTATTACCCCAAAGACTGTTTCTGATTCTGGTTTTGTCTCCTCAGCAGCTTCCTACCAGTCTGTATTAATTGTACTGTATTTAGCTCTGCCCTGAGATCATCCCAGGGTTGTCTTCAATGGGGGATGTGTGTGTCTTTTATTCAGATGGTTGAATCAGGTCTCTGGCTGTCTGTGGTTGTTTTAGATCTGTAGGTGATGTCTGTGGTTGTTTTAGATCTGTAGATGATGTCTGTGGTTGTTACAGGTCTGTGGCTGATGTCTGTGGTTGTTTTAGATCTCTAGGTGATGTCTGTGGTTGTTTTAGGTCTGTAGGTGATGTCTGTGGTTGATGTAGGTATGTGGCTGATGTCTGTGGTTGTTACAGGTCTGTGGCTGACGTCTGTGGTTGTTTTAGGTCTGTGGCTGATGCAGAAGCTGAAGAAATCTGGATCGTTGCTGCAGCTCACCTGCAGAGATCACACCGATCCTCGGAAAACCTTCCTCTATCTTCTCAGTCAGAAACCAGGTAGGTACGGCTATAATGTAGGAGGAACTACACTGTAAGAGCACAATGAGCTCAAATATTCATTAAAATGTTGTTCATCTTGTCTTTTCTTTCTCTTTTCCTTTCAATATGTCATTTGGCTAACACACAGACTCCACTAGCTAGCTAACTCTGTTCTGGGAAGCACCCCCACTGTGTGAGATGAACAAAGCATCCGTTTGTCAAAGACTCCAAGTACATATGCCAGAAAAACACTTTTTTCAATTCTTCGAGCTGTGCCGGGCTGACAAAATGATCCAAACCCTGTCATTTGAAACCCAGTAGTGCACTCTTTTAAGAGCACAGTGACAGGAGACACGAGAAATAACACAGCCTCATCAGTCGAGGGCTGTCAAACAATGATGATGGCACCAAGTAATATAGAAATATAACCCACAAACACTTTCTGTCTCTCTATTTCTGTCTCTCTGTCTACGCCCTCTGTTTGTCTGGTTTCTCAGGGCTCCAGTTCTTCAAGAATGTGGTGTTGGTGGCATCGCCTCAGGACCGATATGTTCCCTTCCACTCTGCAAGGATAGAGATGTGCAGGACTGCACTCAAAGACAGGACCACAGGTTAGCACCACTCACTGCAGCTCCTATGTTCCTATTAAAAAGACCAGATGCTTGCATTCTCCACCAAATACATCTAAGAATCATGGTTAGCATGGTAAAAAATCGTCATCACGTACTGTACCTTTGTCTCTGTTGACGTGCGTGTTTCTGTCTCCATATTCAAGGTCCAGTGTACACAGAGATGATCAACAACCTACTCCAGCCGTTGGTGGGGGCTAAGGACTGTTGTCTGATTCGCCAGAATGTGTTCCACGCCCTGCCCAACACCGCCAACACTCTGATTGGTCGAGCCGCTCACATCGCTGTGCTCGACTCTGAACTCTTCTTGGAGAAGTTCTTCCTGGTCGCAGGGCTCAACTACTTCAAATAGAACTTAAAACTACTTCAAATAGTACTTCAAACTACTTTAAAGGGATACGTCAGGATTTTCGACAATGAAGCCCTTTAGCTATTTCCCCAGAGTTAGATGAATTTGTGGATTCCATTTTTAGGTCTCTGTGTGCAGTTTGAAGGAAGTTGCTAACTAGCAGGAGCACAATTGCAAACTAGCGTTAGGGCAATGACTGGAAGTATATGGAAACTGCTAGCCTGCTAGTTGATACAGCAGACTTCCAGTCAATGGGCTGACTCTAGTTAGCATTGGCTCGCGAAACTACCTCTGACTTCCTTCATACTGGATGCATTGACAAAAAAATTGTATCCACTAGTTCATCTGACTCTGCGGAAGTAAATAAAATGCTTAATTGACAAAATCCTGAAGTATCCCTTTAAATAGAGGCTCAAATATTTAAAAAAAGTAGAACCACTACTTCAAATTGAGCTGTAGCTCTAGAGAAACTGGCTCAGAGAGGCTCTAGGTGTATATGAAGATCTCTTTGTTGTGGTTAACAGGATAGGAGGATTTGGTGAGAGAAAGAGGGTTGCACCATGACTATGTACAGTGTATATTTAAAGTATGTATACCTATGTTACCCCTGTTGTCAAAGAGGTGGTCATAAGCTCTATACATCCCATCCATATTAACATCCGTATTCAAGTATGTCAAGTGAAACAACTGAAGTGGTGCATCGTGTGGCTCATACTGGTGTTGTATAGGCCTTATGAACCCCTTCATCCCTTACCCCTTCATCCCTTACCCCTTCATCCCAAAGTGTAGTCAGTATAATGTACAACTAATATTCATCCCAAAGCGCTACCAAATCAAGAACATTTCATTTTGGTATGTATCCTGACCTGAAGTGGCTAGTCTGAATGAATCACTGGACGAAGGATCTACGAATCACTGGACGAAGGATCTACGAATCACTGGATGAAGGATCTACGAATCACTGGACGAAGGATCTACGAATCACTGGATGAAGGATCTACGAATCACTGGACGAAGGATCTACGAATCACTGGACGAAGGATCTACGAATCACTGGACGAAGGATCTACGAATCACTGGACGAAGGATCTACGAATCACTGGACGAAGGATCTACGAATCACTGGACGAAGGATCTACGAATCACTGGACGAAGGAGTACATGTATGCATTTGTTTAAAAAACGAAGGAGATAGTTGTTTGGAATTTAACTCCGTAATTGTAAATGTTATAATACACGTATCAAACTCCACATAGAACTGTGGTGATGTTATATTGTACAAACGTTTCTTTTTAAGAAAATTATTTATATATCATTTTAAATTCTGTATTTTAAATTATACCATATCCATACGTTTGTCAGACTATGACCATTGTGTGTGTTGTGGATTTTATATCATACAATTTCAACACATAACATGAAGGCCAAATCAAGAGGTGAACCTTCTATACATACAATGCCAGAAAAAGGTGGTCTATATATTTCTTGTATACGTTTATATACAGTATATTACATATCTAAAAAAGTGTATGTTTGTTGAAAGCATTTGTGTGTCCATCAAACTGCTGAGTTGAGTTGAAGGCTTATCAACCTTGTAATGCCTTTGTGTTCTTTAAAATAAGGTATATCCCAACTTCCTTCATAAGCTATTATGTACCTTCTACCGACTGTAGTGATCCTATTGAGATATGAGTATTACTACTACTACTACTACTACTGAGATATGAGTATTACACTACTGAGATATGAGTATTACTGTGACTGAGTCCATTGTGTAAATTATCTTGGTTGATTAATATTTGAAATAGATTTGAAGTATGAATCACTATGGCTCATATCCCTTGGAAATGACCTATAGATCTCTCTCTGATTTCTCATACTGTACGTGCGCTGCTTTTAGAGTTAGATTTTGTATGCATTGAACCTTTAATGTTGCTACCTTGTCTGTGCCAGGAACAGTATAATAAGGAGGGAGTCACCCTGCATCCCAGAACAGTGTCTCTACTATGGGCACTTACTAGTAGGTACTATGCTTCTGTCCATCGAGATTAAATGAATGTTTACATTTTCATATACCGACACAGACCTGTAGTTATTCTTTGCACTGGTTTGACTGACAAGTACACTTTATGCTGGACGTTTACAGCAAGTAGACCTACAGATACACTTGCTTGACGAAGTCCTTGCACTCCAACATTGTCCTTCGTGTATGGCTGTTTCAATTGATATTGTACATACTCCGTTCTCCGCTCGCGGGTCAGCTTTCAAAGATGTGCCCATGCAGCTAGCGGCAAGCGACAAAGCTTGACCTTACTCGTCTCCTATTGTAATGTCCCATCTCCTGGTGCTCTGCTGTCACTGTCATTAAAGCCCTTTCCTAGTGTCCTTGCAGTGCAAAAGGTGACATCTCCAAGTCGTCTCCTGCGGCTGCTCTGTTTGCTGCAGTGCTGACTGGTAAGCAGAGTGTCACTGGGATTGACTTTAATTAAATGGCTTCCGTTAAGGCGTACGCACACACACACACACACACACACACACACACACACACACACACACACACACACACACACACACACACACACACACACACACACACACACACACACACACACACACACACACACACACACACACACACACACACACAGCAATAGAAAGGGGGCTGGATTGTTCCCGTCAGGACAATGAGGGAATGGCTGGTTGCGAAACCTCTACAGAAGCTGTGTCAGCAGTCTAGTAGAGCTAGCAGGCTTCACGCAGAATTTCCTTCTGACATCCCTCTTGCCTGTTTGCTTTTACCCCCAAAAGGGCCATGATCTGTTTGTCTAAAGGGCCATGATCTGTTTGTCCAAAGGGCGACTATCTGTTTGTCCAAAAGGCCACGATCTGTTTGTCCAAAAGGCCATGAACTGTTTGTCCAAAGGGCCATGATCTGTTTGTCCAAAGGGCCATGATCTGTTTGTCCAAAGGGCCATGATCTGTTTGTCCAAAGGGCCATGATCTGTTTGTCCAAAAGACCATGATCTGTTTGTCCAAAAGACCATGAACTGTTTGTCCAAAGGGCCATGATCTGTTTGTCCAAAGGGCCATGATCTGTTTGTCCAAAAGACCATGAACTGTTTGTCCAAAGGGCCATGAACTGTTTGTCCAAAGGGCCATGATCTGTTTGTCCAAAGGGCCATGATCTGTTTGTCCAAAAGGCCATGAACTGTTTGTCCAAAGGGCCATGATCTGTTTGTCCAAAGGGCCATGATCTGTTTGTCCAAAGGGCCATGATCTGTTTGTCCAAAAGACCATGAACTGTTTGTCCAAAGGCCCATGAACTGTTTGTCCAAAGGGCCATGATCTGTTTGTCCAAAGGGCCATGATCTGTTTGTCCAAAGGGCCATGATCTGTTTGTCCAAAGGGCCACATATTTCGTGAATTAAAGATTTGAGTTTTCATGCTCTCCAAGGGCAGGTGTGGATTGGGATTTTAATATTCATGCTTTACAGGTTGTGTGGTTTAATTCATTGACATGTCATACTAGTTTTTTGTGAGCTTCTGTGTTTTCCCTGAAGGTACATAATACAGTAGCTGTAGGCCTACATGGACTTTATGCCTTATGTTGCTTTGGTTTAGCAAAACATTCTGATGGGACAAAAACTTGCCTGCTTCACACAGTCAGAGAGGGCTGCTGTTCTGGTGCTGTTATGAAGAGAAACACTTCCCATTTCAAATGATTTAAAACATTCATCTTTTCCTACAGAAGACATGACTTACCTCTGTCAGCAAAGCAACCCCTGATATGTTGACTTTTTCTTTGATTATTATTTGTCATTGGGAGAGTGAATCGTCCTTTGTTACACTGTGTGTGTGTGTGTGTCACAGGAGGTTGGTGGCACTTTAATTGGGGAGGACGGGCTCATAGTAACGGCTGGAATGGCATGCATGGTATGGTATCGAGCACCATTCCGTTCACTCCATTCCAGCTAAAATTATTTGTCGTCCTCCTCTCAGCAGCCTCCTGTAGTGTGTGTGTGTGTGTGTGTGTGTGTGTGTGTGTGTGTGTGTGTGTGTGTGTGTGTGTGTGTGTGTGTGTGTGTGTGTGTGTGTGTGTGTGTGTGTGTGTGTGTGTGTGTGTGTGTGTGTGTGTGTGTGCGTGTGTGCGTGTGTGTGTGTGTGTGTGTGTGTGTACGCGCGTGTGTCCTCTATGTGTGCTTTTGCATAAAATGCTCCAAGGCAGCTTTGTGACATGTTTGTGTAGTGGTTTTATTTATTATATCATCGTCTGTCTGCTGAGGATTATGACCCATTTCCAGCTGTTTGGTGTGAATGTTCCATAAAAACATTTGACTTGTGAGTGACATTGTATTTATTTATTTAATCAAGTATTTTATTTTTTGCTAACAATATAATAGAACTTAATCTGTGCCAATAATACTAATCTAATATTTTTCTAAGTTTGCTTACTGTATGTGTTCCTTAGTAGCTTGTGCCCATGTAAAAAATATACATACATATATTTCAGAACATTATGATAAACAATATCAACATTATATTATAATAAAAAAAAGTATGTTTCTTTATGCAATTGTGGAGCTTGCCTTCTTTGTTCTCAGCTAAAGAAACCCATTGCAAATGCAATATGTCTGTATTAAGCTTAGTACAGGTGACTACAACCATCAGAGAACAAAGCCTTATAGCATAAAGGATGAAGGATGGGACTAACAAACAAACAAAAAGATAACTATTGTAAAATATACTGTCTGTAAAAACAAATATAGTACTGTATACGTTGGAAGTAGAAGCCTAAGTGTTGTCGTTCATTAGTTTACTCCAATTAGGGGAGGGTTTCAGGGTTAGGGGAAAATAATAAAGGAAAATATATGTATTTGATATATATTTACAAAAAAACATGGGGGATTGGAAATTATGCAGACAATTACATTGATGGTAGTCACAATCTACCTTCAATATTATAGCTGATCTACCCCCTAAAAAAAGGCTAGTACCATATGGTTGTGCAGTTTAATAGGACTGTATCCCACAAAATACTCCTGAACTGAACCCTCTGAAAACCATGCATTTTCTGTATGATATTTACTAACCTTACCAATACATAAAAAACTATGATCTCACTCATCTTTCTAATATTATGTTGCGCAGTACAGTACAATATAGCACACGTTTCATTACTGTAACGTACAGTTGAATTAGGAAGATTACATGCACTTAGGTTGGAGTTATTAAACCAAATTTTTCAATCACACCACAAACTTCGTGTTAACAGACTATAGTTTTGGCAAGTCGGTTAGGACATCTACTTTGTGCATGACACAAGTCATTTTTCCAACAATTGTTTACAGACAGATTATTTAACTTCTAATTCACTGTATCACAAGTCCAGTGGGTCTGAAGTTCACATACACTAACAGCTTGGAAAACTCCAGAAAATGATATCATGGCTTTAGAAGCTTCTCATAGGCTAATTTACATAATTTGAGTCAATTGGAGGTGTACCTGTGGATGTATTTCAAGACCTACCTTCAAACTCAGTGCCTCTTTGCTTGACATGATGGGAAAATCAAAATAAATCAGTCAAGACCTCAGAAAATGGTAGACCTCCACAAGTCTGGTTCATCCTTGGGATCTATTTCCAAACGCCTGAAGGTAGCACGTTCATCTCTACAAACAATAGTACGCAAGTATAAACACCATGGGACCACACAGCCGTCATACCGCTCAGAAAGGAGACATGTTCTGTCTCCTAGAGATGAACGTACTTTGGTGAGATAAGTGCAAATCAATCTCAGAATAACAGCAAAGGACATTGTGAAAATTTGGAGGAAACAGGTACAAAGTATCTCTATCCACAGTAAAACGAGTCCAATATCGACATAACCTGAAAGGCCGCTCAGCAAGGAAGAAGCCACGGCTCCAAAACCGCCATAAAAAAAGCCAGACTACGGTTTGCAACTGCACATGGGGACAAAGATCGTACTTTTTGGAGAAATGTTCTCTGGTCTGATGAAACAAAAAATTGAACTGTTTGGCCATAATGACCATTGTTATGTTTGGAGGAATTGAGGGCGAGGCAAGCCAAAGAACACCATCCCAACCGTGAAGCACGGGGGTGGCAGCATCAGGTTGTGGGGGTAATTTCTTGTCATGAGGACAAGAAATTACATGGATATATTGAAGCAACATCTCAAGACATCAGTTAAACTTAAAGCTTGCTCGCAAATTAGTCTTCCAATTGAACAATGACCCCAAGCATACTTCCAAAGTTGTGGCAAAATGTCTTAAGGACAACAAAGTCAAGGTATTGGAATGGCCATCACAAAGCCTTGACCTCAATCCTATAGAAGATTTGTGGGCAGAACTGAAAAAGTGTGTTTGAGCAAGGAGGCCTACGAATCTGACTCAGTTACACCAGCTCTGTCAGGAGGAAATGGGCCAACATATTGTGGGAAGCTTGTGGAAGGCTACCTGAAACGTTTGACCCAAGTTAAACAATTTAAAGGCAATGCTACCAAATACTAATTGAGTGTATGTAAACTTCTGACCCACTGGGAATGTGATGAAAGAAATAAAAGCTGAACTAAATCATTCTCTTTACTATTATTCTGACATTTCACCTTCTTAAAATAAAGTGGTGATCCTAACTAACCTAAAAGAGGGTCTTTTTTACTAGGATTGAATGTCAGGAATTGTGAAAAACTGAGTTTAAATGTATTCGGCTAAGGTGTATGTAAACTTACGACTTCAACTGCAGATAACTAGTCATAGTGTGCAACACATTCCACTATTCTCCCTTCGAGGGCAAACATCTGTTTGCTAAGTCGGTAAGTGCAAGTAGCCTTACAGAGAGCTGAACATGTCTAATAGATTTGACTCAAAGGGCATGAAAGTCATTCCACCTGCTCAGTGAGGCTGCTGCTGATTGGTCCTGTACCGTCCACCTGGGCAGGCCTCTACAGGTCACCACCGTACAGGGGGACAATGTTCTACACCACTGCACAGAGAAAATCTCTCTTTCTATCTCTCTCCCCCTCTATCTCTACCCCTTTCATAATTACTGACCACACACAATGGAATCAATTTCTCAGTTTCATCCCATTGTATTAAAGATTGGTCTCTCTGTTCAGAGGTTATAGGTGGTATGTGTCAGAATATAAATCATGAAAAAGATCATATGAAGAAACATCGGCTGTACTATAGACAGATGTGTCAAATCCACTGGAAACAAGCAGAAGGAAATGATTCTGTCATATTAAAAAAATGTTTAATGAGATTTATTGAATTAAAACATGATGGGTTGTAGTGCCAGCAAGCACACCACTTCTATCAACATTTATGTCTGAATATAATGTTTCTTTTCTAAATATGATATAAATCTATCAAACCATTGACATTGTGATGGACAACCTAGGTGGTATTTTCTAGCCTGGGTGCCAGTCTGTTTCTGCTCTCCTTATGGAATTGTCTTGCCAAATGTTTAGATTGACAATGGCATTGCCAATGGTCAAAAGCACAAACAGATCTGGGACCAGGCTAGGTATTTTCTAGGCTATAGTACAATATATTTCTGTGGATGCATTATAATCTCTGCATCTACTTGTTAAAAAGCAGATGGTTCTACTGGTTCTACCTGGTTACAGAGGTGGTGGATCTACTGGTTTCTACCCAGTTACAGAGCTGGTGGGGTCTACTGGGTTCTACCAAGTTACAGAGCTGATGGGTCTACTGGTTTCTACCCAGTTACAGAGCTGATGGTTCTACTGGTTTCTACCCAGTTACAGAGATGGTGGATCTACTGGTTTCTACCCGGTTACAGAGCTGGTGTGTCTACTGGTTTCTGCCCGGTTACAGAGCTGGTGGGTCTACTGGTTTCTACCCAGTTACAGAGCTGGTGGGCCTACTGGTTTCTACCCAGTTACAGAGATGGTGGATCTACTGGTTTCTACCCGGTTACAGAGGTGGTGTGTCTACTGGTTTCTACCCAGTTACAGAGCTGGTGGGTCTACTGGTTTCTACCCAGTTACAGAGCTGGTGGGTCTACTGGTTTCTACCCAGTTACATAGATGGTGGATCTACTGGTTTCTACCCGGTTACAGAGCTTGTGGGTCTACTGGTTTCTACCCAGTTACAGAGATGGTGGATCTACTGGTTTCTACCCGGTTACAGAGCTGGTGGGTCTACTGGTTTCTACCCAGTTACAGAGATGGTGGATCTACTGGTTTCTACCCGGTTACAGAGCTGGTGGGTCTACTGGTTTCTACCCAGTTACAGAGCTGGTGGGTCTACTGGTTTCTACCCGGTTACAGAGCTGGTGGGTCTACTGGTTTCTACCCGGTTACAGAACTGGTGGGTCTACTGGTTTCTACCCAGTTACAGAGATGGTGGATCTACTGGTTTCTACCCGGTTACAGAGGTGGTGTGTCGTGACATGGTGCGGGTCTCTACTGTGAACCTATTGTGTGGTCTCTGCTGAAGTTATGTCCTGCAGGGGTAGTCAAGCATTCACTATGAGCATGTGGAGTTCAGTTCACCACCATATGAGAATAAACAGTGGCTAGACGGATCAGGAGTGACCTGACCTTGTGTGGCCGACACACCACCACACAATTAACAGATATACTGTATCTGTTGTTGGGGAAGCTAGTCTAAAAATATAGTTTACCAAGCTACCAATTACTCACACTGGAAGATGTTAAAATACAGTACAGCTACCGCTTGTTTAACTAAAGTTACTTTGAAAAAGTAGTACACTGATCAAAACTACCTCGTCAGAATCTGAAATGTCAAGTCAAGAAACATGCCTACAGGAACACATGAAATGTTCACGGTGTAGTGAGCTCTTTGTGACATCCAGAGACGGAGTGTGTCGGGTTAGCTCAGTGGTCAGGGAGAGAAAAAAACAACGGTGTAGTTATTGTGCTAATCATTTAGTACTTTTTTTTGTGTGCAAAAATGTTACTGGCAGTTCAGGTAGTTAGCTCCACCAGTACATGGCAAAAAACGAATTATGTACTGAAAAAACTACAATGCTAGTCCAAAAATGTAGTTCTATTACTAGTTGAATTTACATGTAAGGGAACTACTCGCCAACACTGTTGTAGAGTTAAGCATGGTTTAGTCAGACCCCCTCAAATCAAAGCCATGATCATTTCACCAAATAAAGCTGTCGTAGAACTCAGATGCCAGTTAACGAGCGTCTTCATAGTTGTTAGAACAGTTTATGCTGTCTCTGTTCTCTATAGGTTTCGTCTCCAGAATCTGCTCTCTCAGTCCCACCAACATCCTTAACTCTGGTAGCAATATGGTTAACCACAAACACATACCCTTTTCTGACACAGCGACATAGGCCTACTGCTGTAGCCCTAAACCACAGGAGGTTGGTGGCACCTTAATTGGGGAGGAAGGGCTCATAGTAATGGCTGGAACGGAATCAATGCAACGGTAACAAATGAATCAACGACATGGTTTCCATGTGGTTGATACCATTCCATTCTCTCCATTCAAGCCATTTTTATGAGCCGTCCTCCCCTCAGCAGCCTCCTGTGGGCTACACACAGCCACCCCATTCCATTTACCAATCCAATTTTCCGTCATGGAAATATCTGTTATAATCAGACTCTCCAGAAGATGGCATTACCCTCCTCTATTTTTGTTGTTTAGAAGGTTGTGAGGCAGCGTGAAAGGCAGCTTGAAATTACTTTGGGTTCAGTTTATTGTGGCACTTCATGTTATGATTAAATTGAATATCAAGTCACTCACCTTATTCATAGGTGTATGATAATCTTTTGCTGATAACACAGACTATTTTTCTTTGTCATCTTTAGTCATCGTGCACATGGATTCTGGTGGAATTCAAAGGGATACCTCTTGGAGTCTGGGCATGTTTGTCTGTAGGCTGTGAAGGGATCTATAGGTCAGAGGCATACTTAACGAGGAGGCGAGGAGACTCACAGACAGAGGTACAGGCCAAAGTATTGATCCAGAAGTATTTGACATTTCATGTAGAACCCTCACTGGTGATTCATTGTCAGTGTGAGTCCATCCTTCCTGTCGAAACAACGGAGAAAAAACGTGATCCTCAAAAAGGGATCCATAAGTTATGAGCCACGCAGAGCATGTTACAGACAAATAGTGAACTCTTGTTTTGACCACAGCAGCTCCCGTCCCCCTTCATTTCAAAGGTTATCAGCTTCTCCAAGACCCTGCAATGTAGATAAGTAACATCCTGGCTTCGTGCACATTACTGGCAACACCCACCGATTGGTGGAGAATGCACTTGGACACATCTAGATCATTCTGCCTGTTACTGTTGATGCAGAGGTCAACATGTTCTCACTAACATCCATAGAGAGATGTATACTTTGTGAAAGAGAGAGAGAGAGAGAGAGAGAGAGAGAGAGAGAGAGAGAGAGAGCAAGAGAGATAGCGAGAGAACACGATGGAGAGAGAGAATGAGACAGATGGAGAGACACAGAGAGAGACACAGAGAGAGAGAGAGAGAGACAGAGAGAGAGAGATGTACTGTACATATGTAGGATTTTAATTTGACCTATATTGCCACAGCAAAATAATCCTGCAGCAACAGGATTTGAACGTTTAGTCCATAATGTTGCTTGAGCGATGGTTAGGCTATTAGCTGGTCAAAAATAGGCTGCATGAAAAGTGAAATACTGTTCATATAACCGTGTGTTAGTGTGGGTTTTCAGTGAATATATGTCAATTACAAAGTTAATCTGAGAAGTTCCATCCTAAAACTGACAGCCTGGCCAAAGACGTCCCTACTACCCACACCCGCATCTGGCTCTTCCACTTTTCTTACTGATAAGTGGTCATTCATTCATTGCTGTGTGAGTCAAGTAAAGCATTGTCTATTACTGTGAATTGCTCAGTAAAATACATATGCCTACTCAGCACAGTAACCACATGACATTATCATTGCAGTTAATGTCAGTAGAACAACAGGACCACAGTCACCACAGCGACTGTGACCAGTCAGTTTTTACTGCTCTCTGCATTGTTAATGATGTCCTGCCTACTATCCAATACGAACTCAGCCATAGTCACAATATGTCTGTGTCCCAAATGGCCCTCTATTCCCTGTATAGTGCATCACATTTGACAAGAGCCCTATTGGCCCTGGTCAAAGGTAGGCCACTATGAAGTGAACATAAAGTAAATGTGTGACAGAATAGTGCACTGAGAGTTCAGGTATTGTTTTGAATGAGACTCAGGTTTACTTTGTCAACAAATGTCTCTCCAGCTCGTCCTCTTTCTGTTCACTCAAGCATCCACAACAATAAGACCAATTTACTCAACTATCAGTCACATTGGGATTGGCTATATACTGTAGCTTGTGGCTTCGGAGAGAGAATGGACAACGACTATCAACAAAAACCAATCCGAGACCCTCTCCAAGGACAGCAACTTGAATGTGGGACCTCCAAGGTTTACAGCTATGCTTTTGGAACATTTCAGACATTCAAACAAGAGGGTATCGTAGGTCCCGTAGGAACATGGAACAGCAGCAGGATTTCATTTCTTAACCATAGTTGCTGGATGTAAAATAATGAAGCTATAAATCTGTCAACCCAGTGGTTTTAAACATGAAATAATCTGCTTTAGTTCTGGGAGATCACAGCATGCAAAGAAATGCTAATCCCACATAATGATGGCTGTGCATCACAAAGGTCCACTCTGTCAGGAGAAATACAGACGGGCAGAGGGAACACACTGTGCGCGTGGGTGCGTCGAGTGTGTCTGTGTGAACTTTGAAGAGAGTGGCAAGCCATTCAGTGGCTCTCTCTGTGGAACAGATATGTTGTAACAGTGGAGGGAAATACTGTATAGCTACTCTCTTAGAAAAAAGTGCTATCTAGAACCTTAAAATGGTTCCTCCGCAGTCCCCGTAGAACCCTTTGAAGAACCTTTTTTGGTTCAAGGTAGAATCATTTTGGTTCCATGTAGAACCCTTTCCACAGAGTGTTCTACAAGGAACCCAAAATAGTTCTCCCTGGAACCAAAAAGGGTTCTCCTATGGGGACAGAAAGCCTTTTCTCCTAAGATTGTACCATTTACTGAAGAGACATAGTTTGATGTGACAGTTTGACGTGTTTTAAATCCATTTCCTTTTTAACTACAGATTAACCTCGAGCCATACGTAATCTGGGGATTATCCACTCTGTGATAAATGCATATGATGTGCTTTTGAAACGTGTCCCCAATCCTTCTGTGAACATACTGTCATTCATGTTTTTAGTTTAGTCTTACACAGAGGAACGCTGAAAGAAGCATTGATTTCCCTCTGTTTCTTCTTGTGTTTCTCCCACAAAGAGGTGTCTAGGTCATGTCTAGTTGGTGTCTGGAGCAGGGGAAGCGGAGAGTGGAGAGGAACAGTAGAGGCAGGAGGAAGGCGAGGGAGGAAAGGAGCAGTGGCAACGAGGGGAAGGGGAGACCTACGACCTCGAGTCTGCACACTGTGTTTACTCGCTTTATCTTTGAGTTTTCTGTCTCTCACTTTTTTCTCTTAGCAGTGGAGAAGGCTGGGGTGGGTGTAAAACTGTGCTGGAGACTGAAAAGAGAGAGAGAGAGAGAGAGAGAGAGAGAGAGAGAGAGAGAGAGAGAGAGAGAGAGAGAGAGAGAGAGAGAGAGAGAGAGAGAGAGAGAGAGAGAGAGAGAGAGAGAGAGAGAGCAGAAGAGGGAGACAGAGAGAGAGGGAGGCCTACAGAATATACATTTAAAAAAAGGCTTCTTCTGTGTTCTGCAATAATGGCCCGAATGTGACTTATTCCTTCTTTACGTGTTTTGATTTAAATTCTCCTCAGTATTTGGTGTTCAGGCTTAAGGGGCTTTGCAGGTGTGGCTCCCTTGCGAGCACTAAATTGAATTAAACTGCTGAAAACACTCCCACTCTCTGGCCAACATATTTTCTTGTGATGTTTTCATTTTCATACGGTTTTTAGTACATTTATCTCTAGCCATTTTTTAAATACGGTATACCTGTAAATAGAATTTTCTCAACAGACTCACTAGAATATAAATCAAGAGAATGGTTCAGAATAGAGATCAATGACAGAAAACCGTCTAAATACAAGCATATTAGTCTCCTTTTCAGCACCAATTGGTAAAAATAGTCTGATCTTGCATATTATTTAGGGTTTGAAGTGTTTATGAATAATACAAAAACAGGTTTGGAGAGCCTTTGCCAATACAGATTCATCCTAAAAGTTTTCACATTCAGTTGTTCAATCCATGAAATATTGGAAAGTGAGGAAGTGTACAATAGGTGTTGAACAGTAGTCCCAGAAATCTACCCTAATAATCCTCACTAATCATGGAAGTGTGATGACTAGGGTCCAGTCGGGGTGAACCGTGCGCAGGTTCCAGGTTTAAACTGCTATGTGGTCTGGGTTCCATAACGATTCATACAAGCTACACGTTCCAAATGATTGCATGATGCGTAATACGTCAGCCTATTATGATCCGCTATTGCCAGAGATCCTCAGGAACACCTACACAAATGCAAAATCACGACGTGATGGAATGATGCAAAATGTAAGGAAACTAACCCTAAAGTGACACTTGTAAATGTATTCCGGCATAACTGACAGTGGCTCCAGATAGTGGGTAATATTTAACACGATGCAAATTGTAATAAAAATACAGTGAAATGCCTGGCCGTATAACTAAAACGTTCTAGAAATCATAAATCAATTGGGTAGATTTGGCGCTATACTGTCATTTGCAGGTGGCTACAGAATCTTGGGTCTCCACATTTCAGTTATAAGGCCAACATTTCAAAAACGACACTGTGGAAAAGGTAATATGTCGATATGCTTCAGTTCGCTGCCATGTGACTGGTTTCACATTTGTCTCAAGCGATCAGAAGGTACAAGAGATATAAAACAATTGTAATTTATATTTACAATCCCCTTATCCAAATGGTTTACTAATTTACCTAGCTCTTATCGATAGCTCTTATCAGTTTGTAAATTACAGTGCATGGAGAACGGTGTTGTTTCTATAGAGAGAAAAAAGAAAGTAGATGTGGTTCCACATGGAACGGACAGGTTGCTCAGCCTTATTCATCGTTACATCATGCTTTATGGTGGTGGAAGTACGAGGGAATTAATTCAAGGTCAGAATACGGCGTATCTGTGGACAAACTTTCGCATGCTACTCTCATGCCTAAATTAAAGGTCGGAATAGGAGTAGAGAGAAAGGGTCATAAAAATGATGTTCCATTTACGCACGCATAACTCGGGTCGCTAGCCTTATCGCACCCTTCATTATAATGTTTTCCTAGGAAATTACTGTTTGCATTTTGGAAACATTGTAGTTCACACAGGTGGCTGTCCAGGTACATAGTAACGCATCAACGTGAAATTCATTCAAAGTTAATTAATGGATAAATAGATAAAAGGTCATTCCCCATAGGGCTTATCTCGTCTGATGTTTTCATTAAAGCAAAGAAAAACTATTAATTATCAGCGTGCAGTCACCCCTGCCAATACAGTTAATTGGCAATTTGATTAAATTTCAGGATTTAATGTGTGTGTAAAAGTAGGGTATTCATCTCTCAGAGATATAGTCCTCTCCGCTGACTGGTAGTCTGTGAGGGAAATGTCCATTAATAAAAATTATATGATTTATGGCCAACTTTTAAAATGACTGAGCCATTTAATCAGCACAAGATGTGCTACGGTTGTAGAGATATGGAGGACAAAGGATTTACAGGGGATTGCCTTCACCTGACGACTCTGATTCCATTTCAGCGGACTTGCAAGACATTCACACATTGATAACCTGCAACAAATACAGTACTAGGTGTTGTTTCAGTATCTCATCTAGGTATAAGTCCTGTCTGCAGCCTTGTCAAATGGTTTGCACAATATTCCTTTCAAACTCACAGTGAGACACATTGAATGGAGTACATTGAATGTAGCCAAATGCTGATGATGCTTCTTCTTAAAAAAAAATATTTCCCTGTTCTGCTTCAATAAAGAGAGAGGCAGCCCTTCTCCTCAAGGAGGAGAGAGAGGAAACAGAACTTCATAAAGGATGAAAGGAATAAAAATATCAGCGGAATGGTGGTGAGGAAAGAACACAAACTGGCTCTTTAGAATCCTCATCGGAATCTTCCTGAGCCATGGCCCCTCACAGAGCTCACAGAACACGGCTACCACTTAGAATGTTAGAACAGAGAGGAGCCCCCCGAGTTCTCCTCAGGCAGACCACATCACATCATCTATGCCTGCCTACCAGAGAGAAAAGGTCTGGGACCGACGGCCAGCCGCCTGTAGTGCTCTCGCTCTCTCTCATCTTCATTATCATTTCAAGCTTGGCAGGCTCCCGGATTGGAGAATACATCGCAAGGAGGAAACGGGAACGCCTGCAAGGTGAATTAATGAAGAGAGAATGAGAGGAGGAAGAGAGGAGAGGAGGGCCTTGGCAACGAAGAGGTGAGAGATAAACCCAGATTAGCTGGAGTCCAACAGAGAGAAGGTAGGAGTCAGCTTTAATTGTTGACTCTCTGGATGGGTGGAACCATTTACGGTGGGCTCCAATTGCAGTCAGAACACCTAGATACTGTACCATCAATAAATAAACGTTAACCTGGATAGAACCGAGAGAATCAAAGAGGATCAGATGTTCAGCTGGTTCTACATCATATAACATCAGCCATGCGGGCTAAATCAACGGGGATCACAGGAGGCTGGTGAGGGGAGGATAGCTCGTAATAACGGCTGGATTGAAGTGAATGAAATGGTATCAAACACACTGAAACCAGGTGTTTGATACCGTTCCATGCAAGCCATTACTATGAGCCCGTTATCCCCAATTAAGGTGCTACCTTAATGGTCATTGTTAAGCTTATCATTAAACTACCAGCTTCGTGGTCATCATCACTCAGACATAAAGGATGCCTCAGTAGACACGACGGTGGGCCATATGGATGGAGTCTTCCCCCATCTAATACCATGTCAGCATCATTCAGATTTACTGAGCTGCAACGCGATCTACGGAACAAAATCAATCCAGTGAGAGAGCACTGCCTGACAACACCCATAGTCAAATACTGGCCAATGGTGAGGCTGATTTGATTTTTACCTTTATTTAACGAGGGAAGTTACTTTAAGAACAAATTCTTACTGACAATGATGGCCTACACTGGCCAAACCAGGATGATGCTGTGCCAATTGTGCGACGCCCTATGGGACTCCCAATTACGGCCGATTGTGATACAGCCTGGAGTCGAACCAGGATGTCTGTAGTGACACCTTTAGCACTGTGCCACTCAGGAGCTGGCAGAGATACAGGGAAACATGACGGATTCCTCAATACAGAGGAAGGAGGGCCTGTGAATATGATATAAGATACACAGTGAAGCAGAAAAACAAACAAAAACATAACAAAATACAAATACACTGAGATACAAAGAAAATGAATAAAATAAAATATACAATTTCTGAACCAATTCTCCCCTCCCTACTAGCACTAACTTTGCTCATAGCTACTTTACTAGAGTGGTGTTGTAAATGAAAGCCAACTTTCCAGGACATGGACATGTCTTATATGGTCAGAAATCTTAAATGATTGTTAATCTAACTGCCATGTCCAATTTACAGTAGCTATTACAGGAAGAAAATACCATGCTATTGTTTGAGGATAGTGCACAACAACATAACACTTTTATCAAGGCAACTGGTTTGATACATCAACCTCCGACCCTATATAATGTACTTACTTTCAGTAATCTTGCTCTGATTTGTCATCCTGAGATAGAATGTAGCGTAGTTGTGTTTGATAAAAATACATTTTTATATCCTAACATGATCCATGTTGTTTACAGCGTTTTGCATGAATTCCGACTCTCGATAGCCAATGATCTGGGCTTTACATGCGTATGTTAATGCCCTTTGTAGGACTAACTGCCATTGTCCCATGGCTGCGCACAAAATGATTTGTTCTCCTTTGAAAATCCAGGGGACCGCAGGTCAGTTTATGTTAGTTACGCAGCTCTCGCTGAAAAAGTACAACATGGGTACTAAGAGAGTAAACGCTAAATCGAACTTCAAGTAGACACATTTGGATGAGATTATTGCAGAACTTGACCAGGAGAGTGACACGAGGAGCCCTGCGAGCAAGAAAGACTGGAAGGAAAAACTTTTAGATCAGTAAGTCAAATAAGTTTGTGCTTCCCGTGCTAATCCAGTTGTTTAAATTGTTGCATATTTACAGTATTTAAGATATACGTATATATAATACATAGACCGGAGGCATACAATATATTAGTATAGTCTGTGTCTTATTGCCTATTGACCCACATTTCATAATAGTGATTGTGTTCCCCATACTCTATATGTCACGCCTTGGTCATTGTATTTTGTGTTTTTGTTATATGTTTGGGTAGGCCAGGGTGTGACATGGGTTTATATGTTGTTTCCTATTGGGGTTTGTATTATTTGGGATTGCGGCTGATTAGGGGTGTGTCTAGTTAGGCTTGGCTGCCTGGGGCGATTCTCAATCAGAGTCAGGTGCTTGTCGTTGTCTCTGATTGAGAACCGTATTTAGACAGCCTGACTTTCGCGTTGTATTTTGTGGGTGTTTGTTCCTGTCTTAGTGTTGTAGTCACCAGATAGGCTGTAATAGGTTTCACGTTCCGTGTGTTGTTTTTGTATTCATTCAGTTATTTCATGTATGGCGATTTATTTAATTAAAGTCATGAGTAACCTACACGCTGCATTTCGGTCTGACTCTCTTCATTCAACAGACGAACGACGTTACACTATATCATATATTTAAACAATAAGGTCTGAGGAGATGTGGTATATGGCCAATGTACCACGGCTAAGGGCTGTTCTTTTACGCACAACGCAATGAGGAGTACCTGGACATTGCCCTTAGCTGTGGTATATTGGCCATATATCACAAACCCCCGAGCTGCCTAATTGCTATAATGAACTGTTTATCAATGTACTTTAAACAGTAAAAATAAATGTGCTACGTCCTCCCGGGTGGCGCAGTGGTCTAAGGCCACTGTGCCGTCAGATACTCTGGGTTCGAGCCCAGGCTGCGAGCGGGAGGTCCGTGGGGTGACACACAATTGGCCTAGCTTCATCCGGGTTAGGGAGGGTTTGGCCGATAACGGATATCCTTGTCTCATCACGCACTAGCAACTCCTGTGGCGGGCCGGGCACAGTGCACGCTGACCAGGTCGCCAGGTGCACGGTGTCTCCTCCGACACATTGGTGCAGCTGGCTTCCGGGTTGGATGCGCGCTGTGTTAAGAAGCTGGTTGGCTTGGTTGTGTTTCGAAGGACGCATTGCTTTAAACCTTCGTCTCTCCCGAGCCCGTACGGGAATTGAAGCGATGAGACAAGATAGTAACTATCAGCAATTGGGGAGAAGAAGGGGGTAAAAAAATGTTTTTAAATAATAATACATGTGCTGTCATACCTGTGGTATACAGTCTGATATACCAAGGATGTCAGCCAATTAGTATTCAGGTCTCGAACCACCCAGTTTATAAATATGTGTTGTGTATTTGATGTGTTGATGCAATGCTCAACCCCTGCTAAAGTAAATAAGAAATAGTAAACTTCAGTTCTAACTGATTAAAAAAAACAATAGCGGTAGAGAGTAGGATGACCTGTGGGAGCCAACTTCAAAGACACCACATTCAAGTCCTTCCGGGCGCAATCTGACCCCTTGGCTGTCTCTGGCTCCACCCCCACCCCCACCTGGCCATCTAGAGGTGTGAAAGTTAGTACCTTTTATGTGGGGGCGCTAATGATCCATCATATGACATTCCTGGGAGTGTGCAAACAACAACAAAATATTACCATAGCATTTATGTATGTTCTGTATAGTTATGTACTTCCGGAGCCGGCAAAGATGGCCGCCTCGCTTCGCGTTCCTAGGAAACTATGCAGTGTTTTTTTATGTGTTATTTCTTACACTGCAAAAACTTTAGAAAAAGGGGACTATCCCTGAGAAATGTTATGAACAAATTCTTATTTACAAGAACAGTGTAGCGGATTTCCTCCTCTTCGCCTGAGGAGGAGTAAGGATCGGACCAAAACGCAGCGTGGTAAGCGTCCATATTGAGTAATTCAAAAACACAACTGAACACTCGAACAACGTCCCGCCCTGGCGTGGGACGTGGACCCCACTTCAACATAGTTTTTGTCCGCCTCCTCAACCGCCCTGGTGGCCTCTTACGAGCGGCGACCCTCGCCGCCGACCTCCGACTGGGGACCCTAGCCAGGCGGGAGACTCCGGCAGCTCCTGGCTGGCGGGAGATTCTGGCGGCTCCTGGCTGGCGGGAAACCCCGGCGGCTCCTAGCTGGCGGGAGACTCCGGCGGCTCCTGGCTGACTGACGGCTCTGGCGGCTTGGGACAGACTGGCGGCTCTGGCGGCTCGGGACAGACTGGCAGCTTTGGCTGCTCGGGACAGACGGGAGACTCTGGCGGCTCGGGACAGACGGGAGACTCTGGCGGCTCGGGACAGACGGGAGACTCTGGCGGCTCGGGACAGACGGGAGACTCTGACAGCGCTGGCCAGGAGGAAGGCTCTGGCAGCGCTGGACAGGCTGGAGCACCTGTAGGGGGAAGACGGAGAGACAACCTGTTGCGGGGAGCTGCCACCGGAGGGCTGGTGCGTGGAGGTGGCACCAGATAGACCGGACTGTGCAGGCACACTGGAGCTCTTGAGCACTGACCCTGCCCAACCTTACCTGGTTGAATGCTCCCCGTAGCCAGGCCAGTGCGGCGAGGTGGAATAGCCCACACTGGGCTGTGCTGACGAACCGGGGACACCATGCGTAAGGCTGGTGCCATGTACCCCGGCCTGAGGAGATGCAATGGAGACCAGATGCATAGAGCCGGCTTCATGGCACCTGGCTCGATGCCCACTCCAGCCCGGCCGATACGAGGAGCTGGAATGTACCACACCGGGCTATGCACACGCACCAGGGACACCGTGCGCTCCACCGCATAACACGGTGCATGCCCGGTCCCTCTCGCTCTCCGGTAGCACAGGGAGTTGGCTCAGGTCTCCTACCTGACTTAGCCACACTCCCCGTGTGCCCCTCCAAATACATTTTTGGAGCTGCCTCTCGGGCTTCCAGCCACGCTGCCGTGCTTCCTCCTCATACCGGCGCCTCTCCGCTTTCGCTGCCTCCAGCTCTGCTTTACGGCGGCGATATTCCCCTGCTTGTGCCCAGGGTCGCTTGCCCTCCAAAATCTCCTCCCAAGTCCAGGAGTCTTGTGTTTTTGGCCGCTGCTACTGCTGCCCTTTACCACGCTGCTTGGTCCTCTTGTGGTGGGTGTTTCTGTAACCGAGGAGTAAGGATCGGACCAAAACGCAGCATGGTAAGTGTCCATATTGATTTATTCAAAAACCCAACTGAACACTGGAACAAAATAATAAGCGTGAAATATACAAAACCGAAACAGTACAATGTGGCCCAAACACTCACACGGAAACAAACACCCACAAACCAATAGTGAAACCCAGGCTACCTAAGTATGATTCTCAATCAGAGACAACTAACGACACCTGCCTCTGATTGAGAACCATACTAGGCTGAACACAAAAACCAACATAGAAAAACAAACAGACTGCCCACCCCAACTCACACCCTGACCATACTAAAACAAAGAATAAAATAACAGAACTATGGTCAGAACGTGACAGACAGCTTAAACATTCCAAACACAGTTGACACAGGGCAAATTGTTTCACCAACTTATGGGACTTCTAATCATAGACAGTTGTGATACCGCCTGGATTCAAACCAGGGTGTCTGTCATGACACCTCAAGCACTGAGATACAGTGCCTTAGAACGCTGCGCCACTCAGCAGGAATGTTTCTCTGTGTGTCAGTGGAAACTGGCGGAGGGGAGCTAATAGGAGGACAGGCTCATTGTATTGGCTGGAATGGAATAAATGGAATGGCATCAAACATATGGAAACCACTTCGCTCCATTAATTCCATTCCAGCCATTACAATGAGCCTGTCCACCAACAGCTCCTCCCACCAGCCTCCACAGACACACATAGATAAACTGTAAGATACAAGATACACAGTGAGATACATCCCAAACAGCACCTGTTCAGCGATAATAGATCAAACATCCAGAAAGGACTGGAGGGAGAGAAGATAGGGTAGAATGTTTAATTGAATATTTACATACAAAATAACATTAACCATATGGATCAGATTTTTTTACTCCACTTCTGTTCTGTTGGTAACTTTTTACATTCATTATCAGCAGGTAGAAGCTCTTATGCAAAACACATTCCCATCATCCCACGAGAACATGTTTTGAGTATCCTCCTCTTCCTCCTCTTCCTCCCTCTCGCTCTGCTTCACCCTCCTCCTCAACATCTCTCAGTGCCACTTGTTCCTACTTTAATGACCTGTGTGCAGCTCCCACTGTCAAGCCCATTCCCCCCTAACTACAGGCTCTGAGCCAGTGAGACCTTGCGTCAATCTCCATGTCAGCTTAGCATCAAATTTGCATGGGAATTCTAATTTCCCAGCATGCTATGTTGGCCTCCCGCAGACCGGAATAAAGGACAAAGCTCATGAGGTGGAGCTGTCCATCAGGAACTTTATGTCATGTGCTGTTCTTTCCCGAACCACTCGCTGTGATTCTGATCTGTAAAGACGGATTCCAGCAGAGAACGAGAGCTAACGGCTGCAGGGGAAATGCTTTATAATAACATCCAGTAATAAACCATTCACTAAGGCATTTATCAACAGAGTAACTTAGTTGCAAATTGAAGGTGGAAATTACAACATATGTATCCTGCATTATCATAGAAAGACAGACACAATGAAGGTTGTGCACAGCCTGCCTTTCAACATGATCAAAATCACATTTTAAGTGTGTTAGGGGAGTCCGAACGTTTTGGAACTCTCCGCCGAGACTGTGGCCTAGTCTGTTAACCCTTATACTTTTCAAAATAAATAGCATATTTCCATCACTTTATTTCATTAAATTAACTGTGAGTATTAGCGTATCTGCTTTGTAAACAAGACTAATTAGGCTTTAGAAAATAATTGCCCCTGTTTGTCTGAATTATATTCCTGGACCCTGTTATATCCTAAAAGATAAATAAATAAATAAATCACTGCGAGAGAGATGGAGAGAAAGCAAGAGAGAGAGAACAGAGAGAGAAAGAGAGCGAGAAAGAAATAAAGAGAGGGAGAGAGAGAGATGTCTTCATTGTTATTCTACAGTATGGAAAGTAGTGGAAGTGGGGAAGGACCCTTGAATGAGTGGGTGTGTCCAGACGTTTGACTGGTACTGTTTATCAACGAATTGGCGTAGGCACTAGAAGAGTCTGCAGCACCCGGCCTCACCCTACTAGAATCTGAATTCAAATGTCTACTGTTTGCTGATGATCTGGTGCTTCTGTCCCCAACCAAGGAGGGCCTACAGCAGCACCTAGATCTTCTGTGCATATTCTGTCAGACCAGTAAATCTCAGTAAGATGACGATAACGGTGTTCCAAAAAAGGTTCAGTTGCCACGACCACATATGCAAATTCCATCTAGACGCCGTAGAGCACACAAAAACAATGCTTACCTCGGCCTAAACATCAGCGCCACAGGTAACTTCCACAAAGCTGTGAACGATCTGATAGGCAAGGCACGTATGGCATTCTATGCCATCAAAAGGAACATACAATTCGACATATCAATTAGGATCTGGCTAAAAAATACTTTAATCAGTTATGGAACCCTTTGCTCTTTATGTTTGTGAATTCTCAAAATAAGACAAACAGCAAATTAAGAATCTGCATGCAAAATTCTTCAAAACTCTCCTCTGTGTATGTAACGGCTCTCATCGGTGGAAGGAAGAGTGGACCAAAGCGCAGCGTGGAAAGTGTTCATTATATTTATTTTCAAGAAACACTCAAACAAAAATAACAAATCCAAAAAAACGAAAGCAAAAAGTTCCATCAGGCACAAATGGAAAATCACAACCAGATCCCCAATCAGAGACAACGATAGACGATAGCCTCTGATCGGGAACCACACTCGGCAAAACAACTCGGCAAAACAACAAAGAAATAGAAAATATAGATTTTCCCACCCGAGTCACATCCTGACCTAACCAAACATAGAGAATAAATAAGGATCTCTAAGGTCAGGGCGTGACAGTACCCCCTTCCCCCCCTCCCAAAGTTGCGGACTCTGGCCGCAAACCTGAACCTATAGGGGAGGGTCCGGGTGGGCATCTACTCTCGGTGGGGGCTCCGGTGCGGGACGCAGACCCCGCTCTGCTTTAGGCTCCCCCCACTACAGTGGCACCTTCGGTGCAGGGATTGTCACCGGGACCTCCGGACCGTAGATCGTCGCTGTGGGCTCCGGACACACGCTCCCCACGGTAAGCACGGGGAGTTGGCTTAGGTCTAAACCCTACCTCCACCAATCTCCCTGTGTGCCCTCCCCCCCCATTTGGGGGGGGGGGAGCTGCCTCTCGTGCTTCCGTCGTTGAGCTAACTCTTGGCATAGTCACCGTTCCGCTCTCGCTGCCTCCATCTGCTCCCTTGGACGGCGATCCTCCCCGGCCCGTGTCCAGGGTCCTTCTCCCTCCAGGATTTCCTCCCATGTCCCGTCCTCCTAGCCACCCTGCTTGGTCCTTCTTTGGTGCTGTGTTCTGTAACGGCTCTCGTCGGTGGAAGGAAGAGTGGACTAAAGCGCAGCGTGGGAAGTGGCAGACAGCTGTCTCTGATTGGAAACCATACTCGGCAAAACAACAAAGATTTTCCCACTTGAGTCACACCCTGACCTAACCAAACATAGAGAATAAATAAGGATCTCTAAGGTCAGGGTGTGACAGTGTACAACGGAAAACACCAAATATTGCATGCAGAGCAGAATTAGGTAGATATCCGCTAATGATCAAAATCCAGAAAAGAGCCGTTAAATTCTACATCCTCATAAAAGGAAGCGATTCCCAAACCTTTCATAACAAAGCCATCACCTACAGAGAAAATTAACTTGGAGAAGAGCCTCCTAAGCAAGCTGGTCCTGGGGCTCTATTCACAAACACAAACAGGCCCCAAGGACAGCAACACAATTAGACCCAACCAAATCATGAGAAAACAAAAAGATAATTACTTGACACATTGGAAATAATTTACCAAAAAACAGAGCAAACTGGAACGTTATTGGGCCCAAAACAGAGACTACACAGTGGCAGAATACCTGACCATGACTGACCCAAAATTAAGGAAATCTTTGACTATGTACAGACTCAGTGAGCATAGCCGTGCTATTTGAAAAGCCCACCAAAGGCAGACCTGGCTCTCAAGAGAAGACAGGCTATGTGCACACTGCCCACAAAATGAGATGGAAACTGCATTTCCTAACCTCCTGCCAAATGTTTGACCATATTAGAGACACTTATTTCTCTCAGATTACACAGACCCACAAATAATTTTAAAGCAAATCCAATTTGGATAAACTCCCATATCTATTGGGTGAAATACCATAGTGTGCAATCACAGCAGCTATATTTGTGACCTTTTGCCACAAGAAAAGGGCAACAAGTGAAGAACAAACACCATTCTAAATACAACCTATATTTATGTTGATTTATTTTCCCTTTTTTACTATTTGCACATCATTACAAAACTGCATATAGACATAATATGACATTTGAAATGTCGTTATTCTTTTGTAACTTTTGTGAGTGTAATGTTTACTGTTCACGTTTTTGTTTATTATCTATTTCACTTGCTATGGCAAAGTAAACATGTTTCCCATGCCAATAAATCCCCTTAAATTGAAATTGAATTGAGAGAGAAAGAGAGGGAGAGAGAGAGAGAGAGAGAGAGAGAGAGAGAGAGAGAGAGAGAGAGAGAGAGAGAGAGAGAGAGAGGGGGGGAGAAAGAGAAAGAGAGAGAACCAGCATCATCATCTCTCATTAAGTAATGAGTAGTGATTGGTATGAAATTACTTCACCTCACAGTCTGGTTGTCCATTAGTTTGTTAATCAACAGCGTATGACTGCCAGGCAGCAGCTAAATCCTCCTGCAAACAAACCACCCGCCCAGTCACTGACCTTCGACACACACACACACACACACACACACACACACACACACACACACACACACACACACACACACACACACACACACACACACACACACACACACACACACACACACACACACACACACACACACACACACACACACACACACACACACACACACACACACACACACACACACACACACACACACACGCACGCACTACACACTACACACCCCTCAACATCCAATCCTGTATTAGCATAATAAGGGCCAAAGAAGCCAATGTTTGCTGATGATCAGTATGCATTTATTCACAGGAAGCTGTTGTCATGTAGCACCTGGTTTATTCCAGGCCGGTCTGTTCTGTAATCAAAGCTGAGGTTCAGGTTAAACTACCGGCATTATAATGCTCTCAACGCTCAGAGCTCAGTGGTCTCGTCGCATTCAGAATGAGATGGGTAGAGAAACTCTGTGAGAGGAGTTCATGATTAAAGACTTACAAACAGGGTATAGGAGTCATTCATGAGGGTGATGAACCAACACTTTACATACTACAGCAACATCTTAACTGAGAAGACATTTTTACCGTCATGTCATAAATATTGTTTTAGTTGTTAGAGCCTGCAAGGAAATGTCAGTTGTGTCACATTGAAATAAGAGAAAGGCTCATCAGGCTACAACAGTGAACAGGCTAGACTTGTGACAGCATTGGTGAAATAGAGTATATTAGAAACAACAAGCTCACTCTAACGACAAGGACAGTTAAAAGCAATGCTTTATGTTTTGCTATAGCGTCATGCTATATGATGCAACCAGAACAACAGGACTGATCCCTCTCTGTAGGTCAAAGAACATCCAGCTCAATAGATGGGAGACGGTCAACAGTAAATGTGACCCATCACCTCAATTTGGTCTTATGGAGCAACATTTTAAATGTTTTTTTTATTTTTACATTGGATAAAAGTACAGACTCAGAGCTACAACATGGTATATCGTACACTGCAGTTGAGGAACAATGGGAAAGTCATTCTGCTATGCAGGTTGATAAACGTGTAACCCCACTTTTGTGAAAATGGCCTTGAATGTGTTTTGGTACACCTACTGGAAAGCTCTTTGTCTACACCCATTCAGCATAGTTCACACCCTCTTAAGCCTTAGCCCCACCCATCTCTTTAAGGATTCACACGTGAGGCCATGAGGTAAACAGAGTAGGGTAGTGTAGTAAACAACCAAAGATTTCAAGAGTAAAGTCATGAAAGTAGTTGCAAAGAGTAGTAGTACAAATACACTTGATCTAGTCCTTGGCCCATATCCTAATCTTCGGAGCAGGTCACGTTGTTCTTCACATTACCGTCTCTGGTAAACACACACTATATGAAATAACATCTACGTTTATTTGTCACATGCACAGGATACAGAATGTGTAAAACAGGACAGTGAAATGGTTACTTGCATAGTAGAAATATCAAAACTAAAATGTGTCCAGATAAAAATATTGTACAAATATTTCATAGTTATTAGATGATGCTTTCACACTTGTTTAAATTGACGGGTCATGTGAAGTAAATGTTATAACCAGCCCCAGCCACATCTAACTAAGTCAATGAGTCACTATTGTCTAGACATGTATACATGTTCATGAAATATAATAGATGGCTGTAATCACCCCCAGACACACCTGGCTAACTTGATGTGTCATGTAATCATCTGGCGAAGTGGAGCCTTTTGTTTAGACATGTAGCTAGCAACGCTACAGTGCAAACAAATTGCCATAGTTAGCCACTGTGCATGAAATGCTGTAGCATGAATCTGAAGTCAGCTAAAACTAACCAACTGGGTTCAACGTTACCTACAGTTGAAGTCGGAAGTTTACTTACACTTTAGGTCAGAGTCATTAAAACTAGTTTTTCAACCACACCACACATTTCTTGTTAACAAACTATAGTTTGGCAAGTCAGTTAGGACATCTACTTTGTACATGACACAAGTAATTTTTCCAACAATTGTTTATAGACAGATTTTTTTCACTTATAATAGACTGTATCACAATTCCAGTGGGTCAGAAGTTTACATACACTAAGTTGACTGTGCCATTAAACTGCTTGGAAAATTTCAGAAAATTATGTCATGTCTTTAAAAGCTTCTGATAGGCTAATTGACATTTTTGAGTCAATTGGAGGTGTACCTGTGGATGTATTTCAAGGCCTACCTTCATACTCAGTGCCTCTTTGCTTGACATCATGGGAAAATCAAAAGAACTCAGGCAAAAGTATTGGAGACCTCCACAAGTCAAGTACATCCTTGGGAGCAATTTCCAAATACCTGAAGGTGCCACGTTCATCTGTACAAACAATAGTACACAAGTATAAACACCATGTGACCACACAGCGGTCATACCGCTCAGGAAGGAGACACGTTCTATCTCCTAGAGTTGAATGTACTTCGGTGCAAAAAGTGCAAATCAATCACAGAACAACAGCAAAGGACCTCGTGAGGATGCTGGAGGAAACAGGTACAAAATTATATTATCCACAGTAAAACGAGTCCTATATCGACATAACCTGAGAGGCCGCTCAGCAAGGAAGAAACCACTGCTCCAAAACTGCCTAAGAAATGCCAGACTACGGTTTCCAACTGCACATGGGGAAAGATCGCACTTTTTGGAGAATGTCCTCTGGTCTGATGAAACAAAAATAGAACTGTTTGGCCATAATGACCATAGTTATGATTGGAGGAAAAGGGGGAAGCTTGCAAGCCGAAGAACACCATCCCAACCGTGAAGCACGGGGTGGCAGCATCATGTTGTGGGTGGTGCTTTGCTGCAGGGGGGACTGGTGCATTTCACAAAATAGATGCCATCATGAGGTAGGAAAATTATGTGGATATATTGAGGCAAAATCTCAAGACATGGCTCTTCCAAATGTGTCTTCAAAATGGACAATGACCCCAAGCATACACAACAATGTCAAGGCATTGCAGTGGCCATCACAAAGCCTTGATCTCAATCTTATAGAAAATCTGTGGACAGAACAGAAAAAGCGTGTGCGGGCAAGGAGGCCTACAAACCTGCCTCAGTTACACCAGCTCTGTCAGGAGGAATGGGCCAAAATTCACCCAACTTATTGTTGGAAGCTTGTGGAAGGCTACCCGAAACGTTTGACCCAAGTCAAACACTTTAAAGGCAATGCTACCAAATACTAATTGAGTGTATGCAAACTTCTGACCCACTGGGAATGTGATGAAAGAAATAAAAGCTGAAATAAATCATTCTCTCTACTATTATTCTGACATGTCACACTTAAAATAAAGTGGTGATCCTAACTATCCTAAAACAGGGAATTTTTACTAGGATTAAATGTCAGGAATTGTGAAAACCTGAGTTAAAATGTTATTTATCCGTTATTTTACCAGGTAAATTAACTGAGAACACATTCTCATTTACAGCAATGACCTGGGGAATGGTTACAGGGGAGAGGAGGGGGATGAATGAGACAATTGTAAACTGGGGATTATTAGGTGACCGTGATAGTTTGAGCGTCAAATTGGAAATTTAGCCAGGACACCAGGGTTAACACCCCTACTCTCACAATAAGTGCCATGGGATCTTTAATGACCTCAGAGAGTCAGGACACCCGTTTAACGTTCCATCCGAAAGATGGCACCCTACACAGGACAATGTCCCCAATCACTGCCCTGGGGCATTGGGATATTTTTTTAGACCAGAGGAAAGAGTGCCTTGTACTGGGCCTCCAACACCACTTCCAGCAGCATCTGGTCTCCCATTCAGGGACTGACGAGGACGAACCCTGCTTAGTTTCAGAAGCAAGCCAGCAGTGGTATGCAGGGTGTATTTGGCTAAGGTGTATGTAAACTCCAGACTTCAACTGTAGCTAAAAACATTAGGATATAACTAGTAATGCCAATGGCTTTCTGAGTTACAAATAATATTACTACACAGATCATACATGTAACGTTAGCTAGAGAGCCAGCAAGCTAACGTCCTCTAGCTAGCAAACAGTATGCTTTAACTTGCAAAGAAAAATACTTTCTGACAAAATTACAAATGTATATTATTTGAAAATGTAGCTCGACTCTTGTATACATGGATGAACGCATGTTTGGCCCTTTGTGTCAAGTCACTCCGGTTCACACTAACCGTGTGCAGAAAGTAGTCACAACTTTTTCCCACTGATCTTTGGTGATAGCACCTGCTAAATTCAGGGCAGCAATTTTGTTGAGAGCAGTAGCAGCACTTTTGCAGTTCTTTGTGGCTAAAGTTATATCTTTATAAAAAGCCACGGTAGCAAGGATTATCTACACATACTGAGCAGCTCATGTTATAGATAGAAGCATGCTACATGGCAGATGAATCTGAACACATCTCTAGGCATGTCCAACCCATCCATCATCTTAGCCACTCATGGCTAGCGGGAAGGTTCCTGGGTTTTTCCTTGGCTAAACCAACTAGGCTCATAATTTAGCAATTATAACCCTATAACCCTAACCCATATTTACAGATGAAATACACATTTGATATTAACCTTTAGTGACTACACATCCCGAATGCGGGAGCGTAATCATCGAATAACACTAATTAGCATAACGCAACGGACATAAATATTCCTATTCATGAAAATCACAAATGAAATATATTGAGACACAGCTTAGCCTTTTGTTAATCACCCTGTCATCTCAGATTTTCAAAATATGTTTTTACAGCCAAAGCTAGACAAGCATTTGTGTAAGTTTATCGATAGCCTAGCATAGCATTTTGTCCAGCTAGCAGCATGTAACTTGGTCACGGAAATCAGAAAAGCAATCAAATTAAATTGTTTACCTTTGATGAGCTTAGGATGTTTTCACTCACGAGACTCCCCGTTAGATAGCAAATGTTCCTTTTTTCCAAAAATATAATTTTTGTAGGCGAATTAGCTCCGCTTGTTCTTCACGTTTGGCTGAGAAATCGCCCGGAAATTGCAGTCACGAAAACGCAGATGAATATTCCAAATTAGATCCATAATATCGACAGAATCATGGCAAACGTTGTTTAGAATCAATCCTCAAGGTGTTTTTCAAATATCTATTCGATAATATATCCGTTGGGACAATTCGTTTTTCAGTAGGACCGATTGGAATAATGGCTACCTCTGTATTTTACGCAAGAGTCACTCTGGGAGCCATCAGGTGACCACTTGCGCAATGTAGCCGCTTACGGGTATTCTTCATCATAAATGCGTAAAACTACATCACGATACTGTAGACACCTTCGGGAATACGGAGAAAGAGTAATCTGGTTGATAGCCCATTCACTGCTCAATAGGGACGCATTGGAACGCAACGCTTTCAAAACATGAGGCACTTCCAGATTTGATTTTTCTCAGGCTATCACCTGCAACATCAGTTCTGTTATACTCACAGACAATATTTTTTACAGTTTTGGAAACTTTAGAGTGTTTTCTATCCTAAGCTGTCAATTATATGCATATTCTAGCATCTTGTCCTGACAAAATATTCCGTTTACTACAGGAACGTATTTTTCCCAAAATGTAAATACTGCCCCCCTCGTCACAAAAGTTAAGGCACATGAAAGTCCACCTGTTCCAGAATGCATTTCAGCCAAAAAACGCATTTTGAAAACAAAAATCATACAAATGCCTCTCCAGTAAAGTTGTGATGTGCGACACATGCCTATGGGTGACAAATGTCAAAAGTGTTTACCCTCAAGAAGGATACAGGTTGGCTGGTATTTATAATAACCACATACAGGTTCCTATTACAGCTTCAGCCTCTCAGCCTGTCAGGGTCCTGTGTTAAGGATTAATTGAGTGGAAATATCAAGAGGGAAAACAGAAGCAGAAAGATGCCTGGGTTCTATTCCTGTATGATATTATAGTGAGCTTGAATGGTAAAGGTCATTCTTAAGTCTCTGTTCCAAATGACACCCTATTCCCTACATAGCGCACTAATTTTGATCAGAGCCCTATGAGCCCTGGTCTAAAGAAGTGTACTATATGGGGAATAGATTGTCATCTGAGAGTCTGTTTCATAGGGCAGCAGAGGTTGTGCGTGCTCAGATTTTGTGTCTTGCACTAGATGTTGACTTGCACTGGATATTACAAAGCATGTATTTTTATTACTTCATCTAGAACCTGCTTTCAAGGTAGGTGGGCTCTAAATGTTGAGTATTTCCATGTGTTTCTCTGACATGGAGAGAGAGAGAGGGAGAGAGAGCAGAGAGAAAGAGAGCAGAGAGAGATGAGATTATTAGATATGTTTAGAGAGAAACGTGCTATAAATATAGCAGAGTAGATGAACTAATCACTGAACCAGTGGTGGAAAAAGTACTTAACTGTCATACGTAACTGTCATGTCATTCTATTAAGATACCTTAATAGAAACCAACTCAAGTAAAAGTGACAGTCACCCAGTAAAATACTACTTGACTAAAAGTCAACAATTATTTGTTTTTAAATATACTTAAGTATCAAAAGTAAACGTAATTGCTAAAGTATACTTAAGCATCAAAAGTAAAAGTATAAATAATTTCAAATTGCTATTAAAAAAAACAGACGGCACCCTTTTCTTGTTTTAATTTTCACGTATAACCAGGGGCACATTCCAACACTCAGACATCATTTGCAAAAGAAGCATGTGTGTTTAGTGAGTCCGCCAGATCAGAGGCAGTAAATCAAATCAAATCGTATTGGTCACACACACGGTTACCAGATGTTATTGTGAGTGGAGCAAAATGCTTGTGCTTCTAGTTCCGACCGTGCAGTAATATCTAACAACATCTAACAATTCCACAACTACTTAATGCACACAAATCTAAGTAAAGGAATGGAATAAGAATATATAGATATAAATATTATGGATGAGCAATGACTGAGCGGCATAGGCAAGATGCACTAGATGGTGTACATACATACGGGATGAGTAATGCAATAGATGGTATATACATACGGGAGGAGTAATGCAAGATATGTAAACATTATTAAAGTGGCATTATTAAAGTGACTAGTGATCCATTTATTAAAGTGGCCAGTGATTTCAAGTCTGTATATAGGCAGCAGCCTCTCTGTGTTAGTGACAGCTGTTTAACAGTCTGATGGCCTTGAGGTAGAACCTCTTTTTCAGTCTCTCAGTCCCAGCTTTGATGCACCTGTACTGACCTCGTCTTCTGGATGGTAGCAGGGTGAACAGGCAGTGGCTCGGGTGGTTTGTTGTCCTTTATGATATTTTTGGCCTTCCTGTGACAACGGGTGCTGTAGGTGTCCTGGAGGGCAAATAGTTTGCCCCCGGTGATGCGTTGTGCAGACCGCACCACCCTCTGGAGAGCCCTGCGGTTGTGGGCGGTGCAATTGCCGTGCCAGGGGGTGATGCAGCCCGACAGGATGCTCTCGATTGTGCATCTGTAAAAGTGTGAGGGATTCAGATGACAAGCCAAATTTCTTCAGCCTCCTGAGGTTGAAGAGGCGCTGTTGCGCCTTCTTCACCACACTGTCTGTGTGGGTGGACCATTTCAGTTTGTCCGTGATGTGTACGCCAAGGAACCTTCCAACGTGTTTACTGCCGTCCCGTCGATGTGGATGGGGGGGGGTTGCTCGCTCTGCTGAAATCCTTGATCATGTTCTTTGTTTTGTTGATGTTGCGTGTGAGGTTGTTTTCCTGACACCACACTCTGAGTGCCCTCACCTCCTCCATATAGGCTGTCTTGTCGTTGTCATGGACCAATCCTACTACTGTTGTGTCGTCTGCAAACTTGATGATTGAGTTGGAAGCGTGGCCACGCAGTCATGGGTGAACAGGGAGTACAGAAGGGGCTGAGCATGCACCCTTGTGGGGCCCCAGTGTTGAGGATCAGCGAAGTGGAGATGTTGTTTCCTACCTTCACCACCTGTGGGCGGCCCGTCAGGAAGTCCAGAAACCAATTGCACAGTGCGGGGTTGAGATAGTTCAGTTACCTTTGCCTTACCATTTAGTTCAGTTACCTTTGCCTTATTTGTCATGCAGGTGAAAGAGGACCCAAAAGCGACTTAACAGAAACAGAGTTTATTTAAGTCCAAAACGGAATAACAGAAATCCTCTAGACTTGTAGAGGGGAAATAACTGGAGAAGCGGCCACAGACTGCAGGTCGCTTCGGGTAGGCGCAGGCCGTAGTCGACAGAGACACCTACTCACACGCAGCATCTGATGAAGGCAAAAAAACACGACAGGACAGGGCGATACACAATCACAGCAAAAACACGACAGGACAGGGCGAAACGCAATCACAGCATGGTGAATACAATACAAGGAACCGACGGGACAGGAACGGATCACAAAGGAATAAATAGGGACTCTAATCAGGGGAAAGGATCGGGAACAGGTGTGGGAAGACTAAATGATGATTAGGGGAATAGGAACAGCTGGGAGCAGGAACGGAACGATAGAGAGAAGAGAGAGCGAGAGAGTGAGAGAGGGAGGGGGAGAGAGAGGGATAGAAGGAGGGAAAGAACCAAATAAGACCAGCAGAGGGAAACGAATAGCATGGGGAGCACAGGGACAAGACATGATAATAAATGACAAACATGACAGTACCCCCACTCACCGAGCGCCTCCTGGCGCACTCGAGGAGGATCCTGGCGGCAACGGAGGAAATCATCGATGAGTGAACGGTCCAGCACGTCCCGAGACGGAACCCAACTCCTCTCCTCAGGACCGTAACCCTCCCAATCCACTAGGTATTGGTGACCCCGTCCCCGAGAACGCATGTCCATGATCTTATGTACCTTGTAAATAGGTGCGCTCTCGACAAGGACGGGAGGGGGAGGGAAGACGAACGGGGGTGCGAAGAAAGGGCTTAACACAGGAGACATGGAAGACAGGATGGACGCGACGAAGATGTCGCGGAAGAAGCAGTCGCACAGCGACAGGATTGACGACCTGGGAGACACGGAACGGACCAATGAACCGCGGAGTCAACTTACGAGAAGCTGTCGTAAGAGGAAGGTTGCGAGTGGAAAGCCACACTCTCTGGCCGCAACAATACCTTGGACTCTTAATCCTGCGTTTATTGGCGGCTCTCACCGTCTGTGCCCTGTAACGGCAAAGTGCAGACCTCACCCTCCTCCAGGTGCGCTCACAACGTTGGACAAACGCTTGAGCGGAGGGAACGCTGGACTCGGCAAGCTGGGATGAGAACAGAGGAGGCTGGTAACCCAGACTACTCTGAAACGGAGATAACCCGGTAGCAGACGAAGGAAGCGACCAGTGAGCGTATTCTGCCCAGGGGAGCTGTTCTGCCCAAGACGCAGGGTTTCTGAAAGAAAGGCTGCGTAGTATGCGACCAATCGTCTGATTGGCCCTCTCTGCTTGACCGTTAGACTGGGGATGAAACCCGGAAGAGAGACTGACGGACGCACCAATCAAACGACAGAACTCCCTCCAAAACTGTGACGTGAATTGCGGGCCTCTGTCTGAAACGGCGTCTAACGGGAGGCCATGAATTCTGAATACATTCTCAATAATGATTTGTGCCGTCTCCTTAGCGGAAGGAAGTTTAGCGAGGGGAATGAAATGTGCCGCCTTAGAGAACCTATCGACAACCGTCAGAATCACAGTCTTCCCCGCAGACAAAGGCAGACCGGTAATGAAGTCTAAGGCAATGTGAGACCATGGTCGAGAAGGAATGGGGAGCGGTCTGAGACGACCGGCAGGAGGAGAGTTACCCGACTTAGTCTGCGCGCAGTCCGAACAAGCAGCCACGAAACGGCGCGTGTCACGCTCCTGAGTCGGCCACCAAAAGCGCTGGCGAATAGACGCAAGAGTGCCTCGAACACCGGGATGACCAGCTAACTTGGCAGAGTGAGCCCACTGAAGAACAGCCAGACGAGTGGAAACAGGAACGAAAAGGAGGTTACTAGGACAAGCGCGCGGCGACGCAGTGTGCGTGAGTGCTTGCTTAACCTGTCTTTCAATTCCCCAGACTGTTAACCCGACAACACGCCCATAAGGAAGAATCCCCTCGGGATCAGTAGAAGCCACAGAAGAACTAAACAGACGGGATAAGGCATCAGGCTTGGTGTTCTTGCTACCCGGACGGTAAGAAATCACAAACTCGAAACGAGCGAAAAACAACGCCCAACGAGCTTGACGGGCATTAAGTCGTTTGGCAGAACGGATGTACTCAAGGTTCTTATGGTCTGTCCAAACGACAAAAGGAACGGTCGCCCCCTCCAACCACTGTCGCCATTCGCCTAGGGCTAAGCGGATGGCGAGCAGTTCACGGTTACCCACATCATAGTTGCGCTCAGATGGCGACAGGCGATGAGAAAATAAGCGCAAGGATGAACCTTATCGTCAGACTGGAAGCGCTGGGATAGAATGGCTCCCACGCCTACCTCTGAAGCGTCAACCTCGACAATGAATTGTCTAGTGACGTCAGGAGTAACGAGGATAGGAGCGGACGTAAAACGTTCTTTTAGAAGATCAAAAGCTCCTGGGCGGAACCGGACCACTTAAAACACGTCTTGACAGAAGTAAGAGCTGTGAGAGGGCAGCAACTTGACCGAAATTACGAATGAAACGCCGATAGAAATTAGCGAAACCTAAAAAGCGCTGCAACTCGACACGTGACCTTGGAACGGGCCAATCACTGACAGCTTGGACCTTAGCGGAATCCATCTGAATGCCTTCAGCGGAAATAACGGAACCGAGAAAAGTAACGGAGGAGACATGAAAAGAGCACTTCTCAGCCTTTACGTAGAGACAATTCTCTAAAAGGCGCTGTAGAACACGTCGAACGTGCTGAACATGAATCTCGAGTGACGGAGAAAAATCAGGATATCGTCAAGATAGACAAAAACAAAAATGTTCAGCATGTCTCTCAGAACATCATTAACTAATGCCTGAAAAACAGCTGGCGCATTGGCGAGACCGAACGGCAGAACCCGGTACTCAAAATGCCCTAACGGAGTGTTAAACGCCGTTTTCCACTCGTCCCCCTCTCTGATGCGCACGAGATGGTAAGCGTTACGAAGGTCCAACTTAGTAAAGCACCTGGCTCCCTGCAGAATCTCGAAGGCTGATGACATAAGGGGAAGCGGATAACGATTCTTAACCGTTATGTCATTCAGCCCTCGATAATCCACGCAGGGGCGCAGAGTACCGTCCTTCTTCTTAACAAAAAGAACCCCGCCCGGCCGGAGAAGAAGAAGGCACTATGGTACCGGCGTCAAGAGACACAGACAAATAATCCTCGAGAGCCTTACGTTCGGGAGCCGACAGAGAGTATAGTCTACCTCGAGGAGGAGTGGTCCCCGGAAGGAGATCAATACTACAATCATACGACCGGTGAGGAGGAAGGGAGTTGGCTCGGGACCGACTGAAGACCGTGCGCAGATCATGATATTCCTCCGGCACTCCTGTCAAATCGCCAGGTTCCTCCTGAGAAGTAGGGACAGAAGAAACGGGAGGGATGGCAGACATTAAACACTTCACATGACAAGAAACGTTCCAGGATAGGATAGAATTACTAGACCAATTAATAGAAGGATTATGACATACTAGCCAGGGATGACCCAAAACAACAGGTGTAAACGGTGAACGGAAAATCAAAAAAGAAATAGTCTCACTGTGGTTACCAGATACTGTGAGGGTTAAAGGTAGTGTCTCAAATCTGATACTGGGAAGATGACTACCATCTAAGGCGAACATGGGCGTAGGCTTATCTAACTCTCTGAAAGGAATGTCATGTTTCCGAACCCATGCTTCGTCCATGAAACAACCCTCAGCCCCAGAGTCTATCAAGGCACTACATGTAGCACCCGAACCGGTCCAGCGTAGGTGGACCGACAAAGTAGTACAGGACCTTGATGGAGAGACTTGAGTAGTTGCGCTCACCTGTAGCCCTCCGCTTACAGATGAGCTCTGGCTTTTACTGGACATGAATTAACAAAATGTCCAGCAACTCCGCAATAGAGGCACAGGCGGTTGGTGATCCTCCGTTCCCTCTCCTTATTCGAGATGCGAATCCCTCCCAGCTGCATGGGCTCAGTCTCAAAGCCAGAGGAGGGAGATGGTTGCGATGCGGAGCAGGGAAACACCGTTGATGCGAGCTCTCTTCCACGAGCCCGGTGACGAAGATCTACCCGTCGTTCTATGCGGATGGCGAGAGCAATCAAAGAGTCCACATCTGAAGGAACCTCCCGGGAGAGAATCTCATCCTTAACCACTGCGTGGAGTCCCTCCAGAAAACGAGCGAGCAGCGCCGGCTCGTTCCACTCACTAGAGGCAGCAAGAGTGCGAAACTCAATGGAATAATCCGTTATGGACCGTTCACCTTGGCATAAGGAAGCCAGGGCCCTAGAAGCCTCCCCACCAAAAACTGAACGGTCAAAAACCCGAATCATCTCCTCTTTAAAGTTCTGGAATTTGTTAGAGCAATCAGCCCTTGCCTCCCAGATAGCTGTGCCCCATTCTCGAGCCCGGCCAGTAAGGAGTGAAATGACGTAAGCAACCCGAGCTCTCTCTCTAGAGTATGTGTTGGGTTGGAGAGAGAACACAATCTCACACTGCGTGAGAAAGGAGCGGCACTCAGTGGGCTGCCCGGAGTAGCAAGGTGGGTTATTAACCCTAGGTTCTGGAGGCTCGGCAGGCCAGGAAGTAACAGGTGGCACGAGACGTAGACTCTGGAACTGTCCAGAGAGGTCGGAAACCTGAGCGGCCAGGTTCTCCACGGCATGGCGAGCAGCGGACAATTCCTGCTCGTGTCTGCCGAGCATGGCTCCTTGGATCTCGACGGCAGTGTAACGAGCGTCTGAAGTCGCTGGGTCCATTCCTTGGTCGGTTCCTTCTGTCATGCAGGTGAAAGAGGACCCAAAAGCGACTTAACAGAAACAGAGTTTATTTAAGTCCAAAACGGAATAACAGAAATCCTCTAGACTTGTAGAGGGGAAATAACTGGAGAAGCGGCCACAGACTGCAGGTCGCTTCGGGTAGGCGCAGGCCGTAGTCGACAGAGACACCTACTCACACGCAGCATCTGATGAAGGCAAAAAAACACGACAGGACAGGGCGATACACAATCACAGCAAAAACACGACAGGACAGGGCGAAACGCAATCACAGCATGGTGAATACAATACAAGGAACCGACGGGACAGGAACGGATCACAAAGGAATAAATAGGGACTCTAATCAGGGGAAAGGATCGGGAACAGGTGTGGGAAGACTAAATGATGATTAGGGGAATAGGAACAGCTGGGAGCAGGAACGGAACGATAGAGAGAAGAGAGAGCGAGAGAGTGAGAGAGGGAGGGGGAGAGAGAGGGATAGAAGGAGGGAAAGAACCAAATAAGACCAGCAGAGGGAAACGAATAGCATGGGGAGCACAGGGACAAGACATGATAATAAATGACAAACATGACATTATTGGGTACAGGAACAATGGTGGCCATCTTGAAGCATGTGGGGACAGCAGACTGGTATTGGGAGAGATTGAATATGTCCGTAAACACACCAGCCAGCTGGTTTGCGCATGCTCTGTGGATGTGGCTAGGGATGCCTTGAGAGGCGAGGGTTAACACGTTTAAATGTCTTACTCACGTCAGCCACGGAGAAGGAGAGCCCGCAGTCCTTGTCAGCTGGCCGCATTGGTTGCACTGTATTAGAAGATGTTTAGTTTGTCTGGAGGCAAGATGTCAATGCTATTTTCCTTAGGAATGTAGTAAGGTAAATGTTGTCCAAAATATACATAGTAAAGTACAGATATCACAAAAAACGACTTAAGTAGGACTTAGTACTTTACACCACTGCTAGAAACACCAGTGATAACCAGACTGCAACAAAGGTCTGATATTCACAGGACCACATTCAATAGTAGTATTTGTTGTTCGCTTGTCCTCTGAAAACTGAAAATGGAAACCTTATGAACAGCTAAGTGAGATAGATTCTCCTGCTACTTCAACACAACTCTGTTGTGAGTATACGGGGCAATCCAAGCTGTTCCCTGCTCTTCCCTGGTCCAGCACTTTATTTGGCAGCCAGCCAAAACGATGAAAATAAATCAACCTTAAATCTGGAGAAATAATACTTTAATGGGTGTGGTCCCCTTATGTCTGAGTCTGAAATTGGACCTTATTGCATACAATATATAGTGCACTACTTTTTCTCAGGGCTCATAAGGTGTCATTGGGGACTCACACTAAGCAGTATCATG